>NC_090816.1:85174143-85474143 GCF_000390325.3 Nicotiana tomentosiformis | reverse complement strand
ATCTACTCAGCCTTACAGATTGGACCAATTGAGTTCTAAAATATTGTTTCATGTGATGGACATTTTGCCTTAGTACAACTTGTTGTTGTGAAGGTCCTGGATACATATGGCAAGGGTAGTTCCTTTCACTCTCCATCAGTGTATGAAATTCGAGTGTGATTGCCAGGAGATTGTGATACATGGGGAGTGGAGCCGGTGAGCATATCTGGAGCATGCGGTCCCTTTCATAGAAGGATTAGATATGGTCACCTTTCATGCGGTCGAGATCATATAAGTAACATAAATGGAGAAGAATGAGCAAAACCATGGTATGCAGTCACCGTACATGTCGAAGATGGCGATGCAAGAGATGATGAGGTATGGGTACTGACCTGGGACTGGGCTCGGAGCCCGATCAGAAGGGATAACAAATACAATTGAACCATAAGGATAGAAGGGTACCGCTGGCTTGGGGTATCAACCTACAATTAGAAATACCTATATCGGTAACCTCAGGAATAAGGCTTTTGTACCAGAGCGTATTCCGTGTCGGCGTCAGAGATCACCACCAGAGGAGGACATCATTGGCAGAATGGGAAGATTGTTCATGACCATGATCAAGGAATGTTGCGACAAAGCTGATACCAAGACACCAACCATTCGGGATGCCGAACCAGTAGAGACTTTGTAGAATTTGAACGCTAGTCCATCTCTGGTTCGCTAAGAGTCTTGGTAGTGAGGAGTTGTATTAATTTTGAAAAACGTACAGTCAATTGAAGCCTGAACCGTGCCTGTACTTTTTTGTTAATTGCCTCTTTGAGCACGGCGACGTTCCTTTTGATGAAATAAAAAGAATTATTTTCCTGAAATCATTGCAAATTCATTTTAGGATCTTGTTTATACTTAGTTTTCCTTTTATGTAATCAAATTGATAAAAACATGTGTTCCGCGATTATGACATGTAACGAAACCCTTGAGCAAAACTATCCAGCTTATGAAGAGTACGAAAAGAGCATGATGCCTGAGAACCTACCGAGAGAGATCGAGCAGCTAAAGAGCTAGAAGAAGACGTGATAGAAACTCAAATCAGCATCCATATGAAGACAAAACATATTGAAGAATTGGTAGAGCTCCTCTGATTACATGCCCTGACTAAGTACATACATCATCTTCCACTAATTGCCCACCGATCCTGCCAGACCGCCAGTCAAGCAGAAGCCCAGAAAATTCAAGCCAGATTTGAGTCTAAGTATAAAAGAAGAATACACCAAGCAGATAGAAGCGGATGTGGTGAGAGTCACCGGTTATCCTACATGGTTGGTAAACATCGGACTGGTACCGAAGAAGGACGGGAAGATGTGTGGACAATCGAGATCTCAACATAGCTAGTGCAAAGGATGATTTTCATCTACCAAATATTCATATCCTTATGGACAGCTGCGCAAAGAACGAGTTGCAGTCGTTGTGGATTTTTTCGCCGGGTACCACCAGATTCTAATGCACAAAGAAGACATGTAGAAAATAACGTTCACCATGCCATGGGGAGTTTTTTGTTACAGGGTCATGCCATTTGGTATCAAGAACGTTGGTGTTACCTGCATGAGAGCCATGACGACCCTCTTTCACGACATAATCTACAAGGAAATTGAGGTATATGTGGACGATGTCATCATCAAGTATCGGAAGAGTGTAGAGTTTGAAGTTGAATCCCGCAAATTGTGCATTTGGAGTTCCCGCAGGAAAACTGTTAGGTTTCATCGTCAACAGGAAAGGGATAGAGTTGGATCCCTCAAAGATCAAGGCAATTCAAGACTTGCCTCCACCCAAAAGAAAGAAGGACGTGATGAGTTTCCTTGGCAGATTAAATTACATCAGCATGGTCATAGCCCAATCAACAGTAATATGCGAGCCTATTTTCAAATTGTTGAAGAAAGATGCGCTACAAAGTGGACGGAATAATGTCAGAAAGCTTTCGACAAGATCAAGGAGTATTTGTCGAATCCGCCTGTGTTAGTCCCTCCCGATCCCGGGAAGCCGCTGCTATTATACTTGTCCATTTTGGATAATGTATTCGGATGCGTGTTGGGACAACACAATGAGATTGGAAAGAGGGAGCAAGCTATCTATTACCCAAGCAAGAAATTCACACCATATGAGGCCAGATACACCTTGTTAGAACAGACCTGCTGTGCTCTGACCTGGATCACTCAGAAGTTAAGGCACTACCTGTCGGCATCTACCACGCATATGATATCCCGACTCGACCCACTCAAGTACATCTTCCAGAAGCCAATGCCTACATAAAAAATTGGCCAAATGAAAGATTCTTCTCAGTGAATTTGATATTGTGTATGTGACGCAGAAAGCTATCAAGGGACAAGCATTGGCCAATTATCTAGCAAAGACCCCAGTGGACAAGGATTACGAGCCACTCACCACACACTTCCTGGATGAATAAGTGTTGTTCATAGGGGATGACATTACAGAGCCATACTCAGGGTGGAAAATGTTTTTTGACGGAGCGACAAATTTCAAAGGTGTAGGGATTGGAGCAGTCCTAAATTTTGAATCAGGAAAACATTAACTGGCTTCTTCCAAGATAAGGTTCCCTTGCATAAATAATATGGCGAAATATGAATCATGTATCCTTGGAATCAGGATGACAGTCAACATGAACATCAAGGAACTTTTGGTCATAGGAGATTCTAATTTGCTGATACACCAAGTTCAGGGTGAATGGACCACCAAGAACATCAAGATCCTTCCATACGTGCATTATGTAAAAGATTTGTGTACGAAGTTCACCAAGATCGAGTTCAAACATGTTCCTAGAATCCATAATGAGTTCGCCGATGCTCTCGCAACCTTGTCCTCTATGATCAAACATCCATACAAAAATTACATCGACCCCATCAAGATAGAGTTTCGAGATCACCATCCATACTATTTCCATGTAGATGAAGATCCAGATGATAAGCCTTGTCACTACGACATCACAAGGTTCCTTGAAGTAAGAGACTACCCCGGACTTGGGTTTGTTAAGATGTGTAGATGCCGCTGAAGCAACAAGATTACTGAAAGAGATATATGCAGGAACATGCAGACATCACATGAATGCTTTCACTTTGGCCAAGAAGATTTTAAGAGATGGGTACTTTTGGATAACCATGCAAAGTGATAGTATCCGTTACATGCAGAAGTTTCACCAATGCCAAATTCACGGGGATTTCATTCGGGTTCCACCTAATGAGCTGAACGTAATGGGTTCTCCTTGGATATTTGATGCTTGAGGCATAGTATGATTGGATCTATAGAGCCCACCGCATCAAACGGACATCGTTTCATCCTGGTAGGTATTGACTACTTCACGAAATGGGTCAAAGCTTCAACATACAAGGCTGTCACGAAGAAAGTAGTGACAGATTTGTTTGTAATAACATATCTATAGATTTGAGATCCTAGAGTTAATCATAACTGAAAAGGCATCCAATCTCAATAGCGATCTCAGGAGTGAGATTTGCGAGAAGTTCAAAATCGTTTAACGTAATACCACATCCTACAAGCCACAAATGAATGGAGAAGTTGAAGCAACTAACAAAAAATCAAGAAGATCTTACGAAAAATAGTGGACAATCACAGGTAGTTGCACGAGAAGCTATCCTTCTCCTTACTGGGTTACCGCACAAATATAAGAATGTCTACTGGGGCAACGCCATGCACGTTGGTATATGACACAGAAGATATGATACATGCAGAGGTCGAGATACCATATTTCAGAGTCATTCAGGAAGCCAAACTAGATGACGTAGAATGGATATGTGTCAAGTAAGAACAACTCCTGCTCATCGACGAAAAGAGAATGGATGCAGTATGTCATGGTCAGCTATATCAAAATAGGATGGCTAACGCGTTCAACAAAAAGGTGAAACCTCAGCAATTTACACAGGGGCAGCTGGTTTTGAAAAAGATATTCCCTAATCAAGAAGAGGCCAAAGGAAAATTCACACTAAATTGCCAAGGTCCTTACCTGTTCCATCAACTATTATCTGGAGGAGCATTGATCCTAACAGAAATGGATGGTAGAGTCAGCACGAATCCCATCAACTCGGACTCAATCAAGAGATACTATATTTGAGGACAACAGAATTAGGGTTTGGATATATTAGAACTATGCCTTACCTGACTTCCCACGGTGGGAAACGTAGGAAACCCGCATAGGGTCCGGTTACTTTTTTATAATAGAAAATCCAAATATCATTTTTCATGAATTCGAAACTACGCCACGACTTGATATCCTTCGGTAGGAATACTTAGGCAATCCATGTCGGATTCAATCATCTATTGTAATTGAACTACATTTTGGCATGATTTCATTTGGATACGTAGGTAGCCTGAGTCAGACTCGGCCACTTTATTTCAACTCGTTATCATTTTGTATCTATTCTAATCGAACTAGGTTTTGACCTGATTCCATTTGGATGTGTAGGCTGCCTGAGTCAAGTTTAGTTATTCCATTCATTCCATCATCATTCATTTTATCATCCTCGAACTAAGTTCATACTTGATTCCGTTCGGATACGTAGGCAACCTGAAAAGGTTTGGTCATAACCCTAGGAAAGACTTCATAATGCATTTGTTTAGATTAGGACACGATCACGATGGCAAGAAGCTACATCATCAGGGACATCTCCAGAAATCGTCATCAACGGGACAGAATCACTCAAAAATGATACTCGCATCAAAGGGAATTTCTAAACATGTCATAATCTGGAACAACGACATTTGCCATAAAAATAAATGATTTTCAAAATATTTTTTGAAAACTCTATCCTTCCACCTACCAAACTTCGCGGCATAATCCACTAGATTCGGGGCAAGGCCAGGCCTACAATCAACACCAAACCAATTCCCACCTACTAAGATTTTTTCTTTGAACAAAGGATTGACAGGAATAGAAGGATACCAGAACACACTAGGAGCGATGGCTGGCCAACTACCATCTCATGAGCCCTTATCTCTCCTTCATTATTCAATTTATTTTCTCATATGGTTAAGGACTAACTTCAAATTCTTTGCAGGTATTCTGGGACCAAGCCTTCGATGCATTTAGAGTATTCTATATATAGCAAACCATCTGCTCAACCAATCAGAGCACCTTGTACATAACAGATAACCCACTTCACCAAGCGGAGCCCTGTGTATAATAAATCGTTTGCTCAACCAATCAGAGTGCTTTGTATATATCGAGCCATTGGTTTCGCCAATCAGAGTCCTGTATGTAGCAAACAATTGGCTTTGTCAACTGGAGCATTTCACACATATCGCATCGTCACTCCGCCATATCGGAGATTCCAAGTAGATAGTTGCAAACATCGTTGCCAACTTCGCCAATTAAAGGATGGACCATCTAATTCCGCCATACTTTCCGCCGATCGACGACCACAAGTTAGTTAGGCAGTCAAGCGTATCTCTAGGGCATTCTTATTTATTTATCTGCTCTATGTAGAATGTTTTGACATTTTATTTTTGCAGCTTACAAGCATTTTTACACTCAAAGTCATCTACTCCAATCGCGTGGAGATATTCCCATCATGTAGAGGTTTTTACATTATTAAAGTCAACTACTCCTAGCACGTGGAGATACTCCCATCACGAGGAGAATTAATGCTTTGACAGTTATGGAACGGTACACAACCCGGATAACAATCAAGTCAAATTCAAATTCCCATCCCTGACATCCCAGATAATTCTCTAGATCTTAGAGACTTCAGAGTCAAACGTCCCATCGCCCCAAGATCCCAAATAACGGCTGGCCGGCAGCCAGACATCATCATTCCTGCATTATTTACATCATATCTTAACGTATTTGCAATATGATATATAGGTATATGTGTATCTTCTTTTGCGGGTTCAAACACTATAATGCAGAACTTCTTCTAAGCAGCAAACCAAGTTACACCGCTATGAGGGACAACAAACTCATAAGCGAGCTAATGTATCCAAACTCTAGCTCAGTCCGATCAACAGAACTCCAAAAGTGTCAAGTCTGTCAAGTCTCATAATCGAGCTACAAATCATAGAGTCACTCCGGGTTCCAAAATCTATCCATCTCGTAGTATTGTCATAACACGATACTTGGGCAATTCCTGCAAGTACTACTCTCTACAAACCATCATCCCAGTACTACATAAGGCCTGATGCTCGTTAAGTGCGAGATATGTTGGCAATTCAAAGCCATAATTCGGGCCCTAATCTTTACCTAATCTTACAACTCTTAATCTTTCCCACATTCATATGCCATTCCTGCAATACATACCTAAAGTCGGGACAAAATTGGTCTTGAATCAATTTCTTTGCCCGCAAATTCTTTCATTGTCTCCAGTCAAAGAGGGGCAGCTGTTGACGACCAATTTTGAACCTCCCTTTTAAAATTAAAATATTTATGCTTAATAATTCGAAAGAAATGTGGTAAAATATTTTCTAATCAATAATACCTATTTTTATATAAATATAATAGGAAATAGTAATTAATAGTGTTAAATTAATAATTTGGTATTAAATATTTATGAATTATATTTCCCTTACTATTTTAGAATTATAAAAATGACCTTTATATTTTAATAAACAAGTATTACAATTAATTTAATCAATTAATCTTTGACTTTAATTACATCGCTTATTATTTTATATTAATCCGTACTTAGTTTCAAATTTAGTGAATATGGACCGTTGATCACGCGTCCCCTTCACTCACGAGAAAACACAAAGGATATGGACCGTTGATCCAAGCCATCAACGGTCCATGATAATTCCTACTTTTCCCTTTATTTTAAACGTCTCATCAGATCCTAACCCAACCATTGGATCTCACAGATCCAACGGTCCCCTTTTTTTCCCTACTAACTAATTTATCGAATATTATATCTTGAATTATCAGGGATATTGATCAAATTATCCAACGGTCCACAATATATCTCCCACTTTAAACCTTAAAGACCAATCAGTCGACTCCTAACCCTAATCATTTTACACTTTGAACGGAGCCTCCCTTTCCTCTTTCTCTCCCTTTTCTCTCAACCACTATAATCCATCAATCCTAAAAACCTTGTATAAATTAGTGCAAGGTTATCTCAATCGAGCCTAAATCATCTTCTCTGGCCCTATTAGCCGTGAATCCCTCCTGATTCTTTTCCCCTTTCGTCGTTAGAATTCAAAACCCTAGACCTAAAAGGATGACTCCGGATTTCATCAGTTTTGTCCCTGGCATGCATGGCTGTTATCTTCAGATCATCATCGTTATTCTTTATCTAGAGGTCAAGCGTAGTGATCTTTAGACATTAAGATTTGACCTCTGGGTTGAACAATTCAAGGGTCGATCTTTCTCATGCTCAAGTAAAAATTCATCATTGATTTAGACCTTTCCTAATATCCTATTAAAAGTTCATATTTGTTACATTGTGTTGTACTGATCCTTGCATTAGTGAAGTTATACCGTACTATTTTTTATCCAAGGAAAGTAATTCTCACCATAGTTCATGGCTTACATTTGACTTAATGATCTTAGCTAAATAGTTTAAAGCCTTACCTATTATGTGAACTCTATAGCAGTGACTGTCTGGAACCTCAATGCATGCTAGTTAAATAACTCTTATTGACCTCCATGCTGGTGTTCATTACACTTCTGCTTGTCTATTGATGCTCATGAACCTTTACTTATTTGTCATTTGAGAAAGTTTCATGCCTAAATTACTATATTCTTCATTTTAAAATAGCTCTGAAAGTTGAACCCTGTCTGCCTTAATAACTTAACCACTTGAGTAACATAGGATCTGAAATGGAAGTCTACTGGTGTAACCTGATCACTCATAGGCTTAAGTAAACTCATTAATACTTGTTAGTCCTGTTAAATGAACATCCTTATCCACTGTTCCATATCTGGTTGATATCCTTGTCTGTATGAATATTGATTATGAATCTAAAATTGTTTGAGAACCTCATAGACTAGATATCATGCTATTATGAATGAACTAGGCTAAAACTGAACCTCCTGCCTACTTTGATGTCTTTGCCGGTCGTTATTATATTTAGGAAGCCTGAACAAGGTTGTTAGTACATGTTTTTAGTAGAATAAGGTCTCAATTATGTATATGCTTACTTTGATTGTTCTGGAGATTACTTAAACGTATGTTGAAGTATTCTGAACCTAGGTAAAGATTCTGGAAAAGTTGAACCCCAGTAGGACTAATGCAACTAATGTATAGGTCTTTCCCTGTAACTTCCCAATGCTTAGATCCTTCAACTAAGCACTTCTAAACTTGAAATGGTTCACTGATAGTTTGTCACTAACTATGTGTCCTTACATCTGTGTGATAGGGTTCCTAGTTGTTTTGATACATGTTATAAATAAATTTAAGGTCATTGATATTATTGGACCACATAAGCCCATGTGCAAGTATTCTCCCTTCATGTTTTGGGGTCTAAAATTCCGAACTGCTCATATTCTTACACTCTAAGGATAATGATCTCTATAGCTTCTAGCAGAACTCTGTGTATTTGCACCTTTGTGTCTAATGCTGCTCTCATATTAATTACTAAGTGAACACCTCATTTGTCTTTAAAACTTTAAGGAAGAGTAAGTGTAAATGATTGAGGGTATTGAGGATGAAACCTAGTTTGTGGTTAAGATGTCCTTCCTTGACACAAGCACTGCTCACGGTCCACGAGACCCTTATGAACTCCGAAGTGCCAGAGATCCAAAGGGTATCTTGTCGATGATTAAGGTTTTACTCTAAGACTTTAGTCATTGACTCTTATTAATCCTTTTAGGATTAACACCAATGAAATTGATTACACTGTATTCTTTAATCTTGTTTACTTGTTGAGATTTATTTTGTTGTGCCTCATAGTTATTTCACTAACTGTCTTTTATTTGTTTTGTGTGCATGTTTGAACTGGTCCTGTCATGTCACGACCCAAAATCTACCTATTCGTAATGGCACCTAACCCAACCCATCAGGTAAGCCAATTAACAACTATCCAATTCAATTAATATTTAACTGACTCTAATACACTCTGCAAGAACTAGTAGTACAAATCATGAGCTTCTTAGATTAGAATTTACAAAGCTGGTATGAAATAAATACATCATATGTTCGAAATATACATAAACAAATTTTTATAAATCTAAGGCTACCATGAACAAAAGGAAGCTATGACCGGAACAGAGGTAGATCTTCAAATCCAGCTCTCGCCGATCACAACAACATCAATATTCAATATATGCACGCAAGGTACAGAAGTGTAGTATGAGTACAACCGACCCTATGTACTCAATAAGTAACAAACCTAACCTTAGGTTGAAAGTAGTGACGAGCTGGAACAAAGGTCAGGGTCCAACATCAATAGCCAATAACAATTCATAACAACATAATAGAAGTAATAAAAGAAGTAACTCAGAGATAAAATGCTCAGCTCATTCACAGTTCCATAAAAATAGGCATGCTTTTTAAGTATATCAGTAAAAACCCAAATCTTTTACCGAAATCACCACAATATGAGTATGTTTTGTTAAATTGTGATTTCCCCAAAAACTTTTCAACAACACAAAGGATGTATCATTTTCAAATGGCATGAGGAAAGTACATCTCTATGCCTACATGCCAATGAGTATGTGAAGTCATGAATGACGCAATATCGTACAACATGAGGAAAAATGCATCTCTATGCCTATATGTCAAGTGTGCATGTCAATGCGATGCCACTCAGTAATAAAACCATATGCATACTATCCGAGTATCAATTCACTCAGTCCTCCTAGTCACTCAGTCCTTACAATCACTCATTCCTCATAGTCACTCAATCCTCCCAATCTCTCGGCACTCGGACTTGCACTCAGTAGGTACCTGCATTCACTTGAGTGTGTACAGACTCTAGAGGGGGTCCTTCAGCCCAAGCGCTATAAACTGCACGGACAACTCACGTGTTGTACGGACAACTCACGTGCTATAGTATCAATATCTGGATCCGCACGGACAACTCACGAGCTGCACAGACAACTCATGTGATATATTATCAATATCTGGATCCGCACGGACAACTCACATGCTGCACGGATAACTCACGTGCTATAGTATCAATATATCAAAAATCAGGCCCTCGGCCTCACTCAGTCATCAATCTCTCCAGTCTCTCGGGCTCACAGTGTCATGAAACTAGCCCAAAATGATGATATGATGTATCAATAAATAACAATAGAGATTGAGATATGATATGCAATGAATGTATATGACTGAGTATGAAATTACAATTTAAACATATATTTCGACAGCAGAACTGACCTCAGTGGGTCCCAATAATACCAACATTTTCTTACGCATGATTTCTAACATGATTCACAACTCAGCTTCTTTAACACATAAAAATACATAGAAAAATACAAGTTAATTGATTATGCAGCTTTATTGAATCAACTGAGTCTAAATTTCTACGGTGCACGCCCATATGCCCGTCACCTAGCATGTGCGTCACCTCTAAAAAATTCACATAAGAGGTATAATCAGGGTTCATACCCTTAGCTCCAAGTTTAGAAGAGTTACTTACCTCGAACAAGCCGAATCCAATGTCGAGCAAGCTAAACAATGCTCCAGAAATTCCATTATGCGTGTATCAACTTCCGAACAGCTCGAATCTAGTCACAATTAATTCGATTCAGACAACACAAATTATAGGAATTAGTTCCATATCAAAATACTAATTTTCCCTAAAAATTCCAAAATTACACTCAAAAATCGCCCGTGGGGCCCACATCTTGGAACCCGATAAAAGTTACACAATATGAACGTTCATTCAACAACGAGTCCAACCATACCAATTTTACCAAATTCCGACATCAACTCAACCCTCAAGTCCTCAAATTAAACCAAGAGGATTTTATAAGTTTTCCTACTTAATTCACTAATTAAATGTTAAAAACAATCATGGATTTGGGTAATTTGACCAATATGGAGTTAAGAACACTTACCCCGTTGTTTTTCTTGAAAATCTCCCTTAAATCTCCTATTCCCGAGCTCCAATTCGTCAAAAATAGAAAATAAATAAACCCTCGATTATAAATATTTTTTTGCCCAGCTGTTCTACCTCGTTTCGTGTGCCAAACAATCACGAAACTCTTTGTTGATGTCTCCAATGGATTCCTTGTGAAATGTTAGTCAAGTTAGGCTTTTGAGTCATTCAATTTGGCCTTAAAATGATGGACATATGATGTTTTGAAGATTTAAATGAAGTGTGGAAATTTAAGAGATAAACAAATGACATTTTCGTAATTATTTTACACCAGAAAATCAGAAACGAAAGAATGTTCGCTTTAGCACCCAAAACTCATTCGGAACATCTTGGACACAAATCATATATGTGTTTCAATCATAAAACACGCTATGAACCTGCTCGCGCACTAAAAACACCGAACAGAGGCCATCTTAACCCGATATTGACCATGGTCAAACTCCAAATCCTTAACTTAACTAGTTTCTCAACCAGTGATCCAAAACACACCCGAGCCCCTCGGGACCCCATTCAATCATACCAACAAGTATTACAACACGATACGAACTTAGTCGAAACCTCAAATTACATCAAACAACGCTAAAACCATGAATCATACCCCAATTCAAGCTTAACGAAACTAAGAAATTCTAACATTTACATTCGATGCCAAAACCTATCAAATCAAGTCCGATTGATCTCAAATTTTGCACACAAGTGATAAATAACATAACAGACCTATGAAAATTTTCAGAACTGGATCCGACCTCGATATCAAAAAGTCAACTCCCCGGTCAAACTTCCAAACTTAATTTTCTATTTTAGCCATTTCAAGCCTAATTTAATTACGGGCTTCCAAATAATTTTTCAAACATACTCCAAAGTCTAAAAATCACCATATGAAGCTATTGGAATCATCAAAACTCTATTTTGGGGTCATTTACACATAAGCTAATATCCGGTCAACCTTTTCAACTTAAGCTTTTACCCTTGAGACTAAGTATATCAATTCATTCTGAAACCTCACCGGATCCGAACCAATTACCCCGGCATGTCACATAACAGTTTTAAAGTACAAGTTTAGCAGTAAATGGGGGAACGAGGCTGTAATACTCAAAACGATCAGCCGGGTCGCTACATATCAAGTCTTTTGGAACTTAGGCCCATGTTCCAATCTGGGATGCCTTTCCCGCTCTATGGAGTCTGCTGCTACTTGTAGATCTGTTGGGCCTGGTCCACTAGCCCAATATGGAGAGTCCAATTGCTTTTTCCCTTCTCATTTTTAGACAATGAAGTTAGCTGTTTATTTTGTGTATATGTCTGACATTAACATTATTATTGAATACTTTTGGTGTTTTTGATTGTTTTAGGAACATAGGCAAACAAGGCCCATAAGTAAACAAAAAAGAGAATCCAAATTTAAAATCATGTTCACTGTAACACTTCAATGCTTCGATCATGCACTTTCTTGATAAATAAAAGACTTTATTTTGTTATCACTTACCATTTTCAATAAAGCTTTGAGTTTTAACAGATTTGAAAAGCGAAACGACCTCTCTTTGAAAGATTAGAATCGAAAGGATGTTTATAAGGTTGATTTTCAAGATAACAAAACCAAACATAGCTTGAGATTGCGAACTAAACAAACCTCAATGAGATTCAAAAGTACAGCTTCAATTGAAATCGACTTTAAAGAAAAGGTATAACCATCCCAACCAGTGATATATTCTCTAGTAGTTTTTTATTCCACTAAGTTACATGAATAGCCACATTTATTTCTAATGATAAAGCATTCAAACTCCTTTCAAAATGTAGAAATTCCTTCACGAAATTTTGTTTCCCAATTTTGAAAACATAAACATCTCCAATGGATTTTTCATAGATAATAAAACCTTAAATTCTGTAACTCCTTTTCCTAAAAGTACATACACAACCTTCTTTTTAAAATAGTAGATATTTAACAAGACTTAGAATAATTTGCAGACTTTAGGCACCTAACTAAGTAGAGTATGTATATTTCTTTACTCGAACATAGCTTAAGATTAAGGAGCTACCTCAGGTAGATTTTAAGTGAAGCCTAATACCTTCCGCTTATAAAAACTAGAACCCTTAACCAAATCTCACCGGTTAGCAGACCATTAGGATAATAATCTAATAAACATATAGGTACCCTAATATGCCTTATATATTAGGTGGCGACTCTCTTTTATAAATATTAAAAGAACCACTAGTTGAATCTTATTTTGACCTATGCAAAATACCGTGCAACAGGCATATGAGTGATAATTGATTCTGGAGCCTCGAGTCGGCAGATAATATGATCTCGGACTAAATTCACTACAACCTTCTTTGTTATGGCTTTGTAGGAGGCGACTTCGACCCATTTGGTGAAGTAATCAATGGTTACCAGGATAAATCTATGTTCGTTGGAGGCAATATGCTCGATTATGCCAATGACATCCATGCCCTAAGCGGCAAAAGGTTAAGGAGAACTTGGCACATTGAGTTCATTGGGTTGAACTCATATCATGTAGGCATGTACGTGACACTGGTGGAATTTCTGTACATACCTAATGCAGTCAATCTCCATAGTCATCCAGAAGTATCCCGCCCTTACTATCTTTTTGGCTAGAATGAATCCTTTCATGTGAGGTCCACATGTTCCGGCATGTACCTGCTCAAGATATTTGGATGCTTCCTTGGCATCCACACATCTTAACAAACCCAAGATCAGGAGTCCTTCTGTATAAAAGTCCTCCACTCCAAAAGAAATAGTTTTCTAGTCTCTGTAATATGCGCTTTGGAGTATGCGTGGCATTTTTCGGGTATTCACCCTTTTCCAGATACTCCCTGACATCGTGAAACCATGGCTTCCCATCAAATTATTCTTCAACATAGGCACAGTAGGCGGGCTGCTTGTGGATCTGTATCGGGATGGGGTCGATATAATTCTTATCTGTATATTGTACCATGGAAGACAATGTGGCCAATGCATTTACGAACTCGTTCTGAATTCGGAGAACATGCTTGAATTCTATCTTTGCAAATATCTTGATCAATCTTTGCACACAATGTAAGTACGGTAGTATCTTGGTATTCTTGGTGGCCCATTACCTGAGTACCTGATGTATCAACAAGTCTGAATCTCCTAAGTTCTAGAATGCAAGCCTTATATTTTGCCATATTGTTGGTCCATGGGAACCTGAGCTTGGTAGAAACCAGAGAGTGTTAGCCGGTTTCTGATACCAGGATAGCTCCGATGCCTACGCCTTTGAAATTTATGGCCCCATCGAAGAATAATCTCCAACAATCATAAGCTTCGGTGATATCCTCCCCTATGAATGACACCTCTTCTTCGGGAATATATGTCTTCAATGGTTCGTATTATCCACCCACAGGATTCTCTATCAGGTGATCGGCCAATGCTTTCCCATTGACTGCCTTTTGAGTCACATAGACGATATTGAACTCAGTTAGCAATATTGGCCACTTTGCCAACTTGCCAGAAGGCATCAGTTTCTGAAAAATATACTTTAAGGGGTCCATTCTTGATATGAGATTTGTGGTGTTTGCACAGAAATAGTGCCTCAACTTCCGGGCTATCCATGTTAGGGCACAACAAGTACGCTCCAACAAAGAATACCGAGCTTCATAGGGTATGAACTTCTTACTCAGATAGTATATGACTTGCTCTTTCCTCCTGATCTCGTTATGTTGTCCCAAGACAAATCCAAATGCTCCGTCCAACAGGGATAGGTACAATAGTAGAGGTCTCCCGGTCTCCGGTGGGTCCAGCACAGGAGGTTTGGACAGATACTCCTTGATTTTATCAAAATCTTTTTGACATTCCTCAGTCCATCTTATTGCAACATCGTTTCTCAACGTATTGAAGATTGGTTCACATATTACCGTCAACTGCACTGTGTAATGGCTGATGTGGTTGAAACGGCCCAAGAAGCTCATCATATCCTTTTTCTTTTTTGGCGGCGATAGATCTTGGATGGCTTTGATATTTGATGGATCTAGGCTCTATTCCTGGACGGGTAACCATGAAACCTAGTTGTTTCCCAGCAAGGACCCCGAAGGCATATTTTCCAGGGTTCAGCTTCAAGTGGTACTTTCGCAGACTATCGAAAACTTTCTCAGATCTGCTATGTGATTTGCACTCTTCTTGGATTTGATGATGACGTCATCCACATAAACCTCTATCTCCTTATGGATCATATCATGAAAGAGGGTAGTCATGACCCTCATGTAGGTATCTCCGGCATTCTTTAAACCAAAAGACATCATATTATAGCAATACACATGCCATGACATGATGAAGGTCGTTTTCTTTGCGTCTCTTTCATCCATCCAGATTTGGTGATATCTAGCGAAACAATCAACAAAGGATTAGAGCTCATGCTTGGTACAGTTGTCGATCAAGATATGTATACGTGGCAGCATAAAATCATCCTCGGGACTTGCTCGGTTCATATCTCTATAGTCAACACATACCCTAACCTTTCCATATTTCTTCGGTACGAGTACAATTTTAGCTAACCAAGTAGGATACTCAACCACTAGAAGAACCTTGGCTTTGATCTGTTTGGTAACCTTCTCTTCTATTTTTAAACTCATGTCTGGCTTGAATTTCCTGAGAGTCTGCTTCACCGGTAGACACATTGGGTTGGTAGGTAGCTTATTGGACACTATGGATATTCTCAACACTTTCATGTCATCATAGGGCCAGGCAAAGTCGTTCTCATACTCTTTCAAAAATCTAATGTACTTTTCTCTGTCGAACTATGTGAATGCTAATACGAGTCTCTTTGACTATTTCAGAATCCTCCAAGTTAACCGTTTCGATTTCCTCTAAATTCTACTTGGGTTTGTTCTCAAAATCATCTACTTCCCTGATTATTTCCTCATGTATTACATCATTCTCCCATTCCACTAAATCACTTACATTGTATTGCATTGTCTCATTACATGTCATAGTTGTTGAGTCAACATGATAGGAAATAATTATGCCAAAAAATCAAAGATAATAACATAAATAAACAAAGGGAAACAATGCATTAATTTAAAACTTAAATTGTGTCAAAACAAGCATAACTCAACGTTTCGAGTACTTATTTCAAAATAGAAATACTGCCAAAGCTACCCAGGTGCTCGACGAGCCTGGGATGGTATAACAATCAGGTTCTATATGACATCTCCATCACCCGCCATCTAGATGGTGAGATCCTCATATTTCTCTCCCAAAATCACGTTATAATCCATGTCTTCTTTGGCCAGGAACAGACTTCTCTTGCTAGCTAGAATCTCATCTTCTTCAAAACCCTAAATCATATAGGCCTTGTAGAATGTCTAGTACAACGGTGGTATGGGTTTAGGCAATGTATAGTAGAAATCATTCCATGGAGGTGACCAGTCCGGATATTCTTGCACGGTGTATTCATACTTGAGACCAAATGTGGTATTCTGAGTTCGTGGCCATATTGGTTCTGTTATCCCCTAAATCTTAGGGTCAAAACCTCGGCCTGGCTCGTATCCTAGCAAAAGCAACATGCTCAACACTTTGTCACTCCACTATCATCCCTTATCAACTGTGTTAACCCATTCAATGCTGTGAAATGTCTCTCCTCCTACCTTCATCTTGCCTTCAACTACTGGTACAGTTTGGCTGGTGTAAAATAGGGTTGTTACTATCTCTATGAAGGGTTGTTACTATTTCCATAAACGACCACCTCCTGGTGATTCCATTCAAATTTCACAACCTCGTGCAAAGTAGAAGCAACTTCCCCAGCCATGTGTATCCATGGTTATCCTAGCAGCAGGTTGTAAGTCATTTAAATGTCTAATACCTAGAACACAACATTGAACACAGTCGGACCTATCTTCAAACTCAAATCAATTTCTTCGATTATTGCTCTATGTGATCCGTCAAATTCCTTCACGTTCAGGCTCCCTTGCCTTATTTCGGGTATGCCTATACCCACACTCCTCAAAGTGGTTAGAGGGCATATGTTCTGACTTGAATCTCCATCGATCAGGACCCGAGCGATGAAGTTGTCTTTATATTGCATAGTAATATGCAATGCCCGGTTGTGACTCAAACCTTTTGGTGACAACTCATCTTTATGGAAAGTGATCTTGTGTGTTATAGTATTTGTTCCACTATATTCGCCATTACTCCACTGGTGATGCTAACAGGCACATAAGCATCACTTAATACCTTCACCAAAGCATTTTTGTGCGCGTCTGAATTCTTTAGTAGCGATAAGATGGATATCTAATCAGGGGTTTTATTCAAGTGATCAACAACAAAATATTCCTTGGCTTGTACTTCCCTCCATAGGTCATCAATACTTGTTTCCAGAACAGGTGGTTTTGGTGCAGTTTCCTTATAATCCCTCCTTGGGCAAGATTCTCTGGTGTGTACACTCTTCATATTCTAGTCACTCCTTGAGAGACTCCTGGTAATTCTGCCTTAGCCTTTCACTTTCTTCTAGCTTCAGCCACCTAGTCCCATGGAACAACATTGGGGTGATAAGCTGGTGATGAATCTACCATCACAGTGATTGGTGGCCTAGGTATAGCCACTTCGACTTCAACCAGTGCCTTCGTTTTCACCACAACTAGTGAGGGCATTAAAGGGATGCCACAATAGTGTCTCCCTCCCGAATAAGACTAATGGACCCTTCTTGGTCCCATCCCTCATTAGTCTCAATCATGTTTACTTTATCACCCCGTATGGTCAGGAAGGGGATTATTGTGGACATTGGGTGTAGGTTTTTTAAACTGTATCACCTTGGTATCGATCATCGTTTGAATCGTATCCTTCAATATACTATATTCCTCAATGGTGTGCCCTTTCAAGCCAGAGTGATAGGCACATATTTTGTTGGGGTTGATCCACTGAGCTGTATTTTCGGTTGTGACTGTGGGGATAAGGCTGATGTAACTAAAATTAGGCTATCAGTTCAGCGAGAGGTATGTATTTCATGGGTGGTCTGCGGTCAATGTTGGATCAGGGTTTAGGGTAATCCTATCAGGCACGTGGGGGTGAGTTGTAGTATACTGGCTGGGCATTATAAGTATGGTAGGTGGTGGCAGTATAATGGTATTTTAGGGATTATATACTTGTGGGGGTGTTTGATAGGTGAGTGGAGATTTTGGACCTTGGGCTACCATCACGGCGCCCACTTCTTTCTTCTTTGAGATTCCTCTCGACTGCAAAGCTTTATTAGTAGCCAGTAAAGCTTTAAAATTGGTGAATATACCATTCTTGATACCTTTTTCAATTCTTTCTCCTATCTTAATGATGTGAGAGAATTTGTGATTTTCGATGACCATCAACCTTTCATAGTACTGCGGGTCCTGAGCTCGCACGAAGAACCTATTCATCTTTTCTTCCTCTAGTGTGGCCTTACCTTAGCGGTTTTGGATCTCCAACGGGTAGCATACTCATGGAAGATTTCTGTGGGTTTCTTCTTGAGGTTTTGACTACAGAACACATCCAAAGCATTTTCTGTATTGAATCTAAACATGTCTATAAAATCTGATGTCGTACTCACCCAACTAGACCACTTCTTCGGATTTTGACTGATATACCATGACAAGGCAACTTCGATAAGACTTCGCATAAATAACTTCATGCGAATTTGCCCATTTTTCCCACACCCACGAGCTTGTTGCAATACGTTCTCAAGTGTGCTTTGGGATCACCAGTACCATCAAACATTTCGTACTTTGGAGGTATGTTACCCCCAACAAGTTCTACACTAGGTTAAAATCATAAATCTTCATAGATCAAGCCTTTAATACCTTTTCCTCCCTCGACATTTTGTACCCTTCCAGATAGCTTCTTCAACTATTTGACCATGTTCTTAATAAGCAGGTCCTTTTTAAGGGGTTCAAGTGTATATAGGGTTTGTTGTGGTGTGTATGGAATTAGGGTTTCCATGCATATAGTGTTTTTTTTGTGTGTACCATGGACTTGGGTATATGGGCAAACATCGATGGAAGCTTGGGTTGGATCATGGGTAGTTTGTGGTGCATTTTGAGAGGAAGGGCAATGTAATGACCCGACCATTCATTTTGATCATTTGTATTTTTGTTCTGTGGTTTGAGGTTTAGAAGCTTTACGATGAAAGAGTTGACCAAGTTTGACTTTTTTTGCATTTGATCTCAGATCAAAGTTTTGATAGTTCTGTTAGGCTCGAATGATAATTTTGAACTTAGGCGTATGCTTGGATATGGATTTGGAGGCTCCTAGGTACTTTTGGCTTGAATTGGTTAAAGTTGAATCGTTGAAGGTTTGGAAGGTTGATAGGTTTGTTTGAGAGTTGACTTTGTTGATATCAGGTTCAGATTGTAGTTTCGATAATTTGTATAGGTTTGTTGTGTCATTTTAGATTTGCATGCAAAATTTGAGGTCATTCCGAGTTGATTTGATATGGTTCGGCGTGAGTTTTAGAAGTTGAAAGTTCATTAGTTCATTAGGCTTGAATTGAGGTGTAATTTGTAGTTTTGATGTTTTTTTTGTGTGATTTGAGGCCTCAAGTAGGTCCGCGTTATGTTTTGGGATTAGTTGGTGTGTTTGGACGTGATCTCGAGGGCCTAGGGTGTGTTTCGAATGGGCTACGGGCCATTTCTTAATGTTTTGGAGTTGCTGGTTTTTTTGATGTTCTACAGTTCATCGCGATCGCGAAGAGTATTTTGCGTGGCTGGGAAATTGCACATCGCGGTCGCGAGATGTTTGTCGCGTTCGTGGAGCCTCAGAGGAGATGTTCACCACGTTCGCGTCCCTTGGGTCGTGATCGCGTAGATGCAGGGTTGGATGGGCGCCAGAGGTTGTCTTTCGCCTTCGCATACATGGTGTCGCATTCGCGTAGGATAAATTAGCTGGGGGGTCACATTCACGGGCTTCATACCGCTTTCGCATAGTATGATTTTTCACATCTTTTGATTTTTTCTTCGCAATCGCGAAGTAGGTCCCATAATCGCGAAGAGGACCCCAGGGCAAACTTATATAGTACTCTATTTCGAGGGCTTTTGTTATTTTATCACATTTTGAGCTAGAGAGCTCGATTTTAGGTGATTTTGGAGGGGATTTTCACGATTTGGATTGGCTAAGTACTTTTGTCTCGGCTTTATTTATATTTCATGATTTCAACCTTGAGTTTAGTGTTTGATTGATGATTTGAATTGGAAAAATTGGGGATATTAGTTAGAAAAAATTTCTAAAATATAAAATGATGATTTGAAGGCCGATTTGAGGTCGGAATTGGATAATTTTGGTATGGTTGGACTCATATCAGAATAGGTATTTAGAATTTGTAAGTTTTGTTAGGCTCTGAGTGCGTGCGCGTGCCAGGGTTGACTTTTTGATTGTAGTTAAAGAATGAATTTTTATTATTTTGAATTATTTTATAGTGCTTCTTCGAGTATTGGTTTAGCTTATTTGAGGTAAGTATCATGCCTAACTTTGTGGGGGGGGGGGGGGGAACTTTCCCATAGGATTTGGTCTGATTGCACTATTTGAAATGTGTGAAAGACGTATACATGAGGTGACGAGCGTGAACACTATCTTATATGTGGCATTTGACCGGTTTAGACTCTTAGGTTATTTATATGCACTTAATTAAAGTTTTTATTCCATGGAATATCCTTAATTGTTGAGTTTATTCATTCTGTTCTATTGTGTTGTAGTTGAGATTCTTGAACACCTTGTTGTTGAGCCGTGGGGTATGTATTATATGTGTTGATGTGGGCTATGTATTGTTGTTTTGGAAATATTGTGGCATATGCGGACTTGTTATGTGGATTGATTATTGTTATGCAGAGCATAAGGGTGGTATTTAACTATTATCGATTGAGCGGAGCGATACAAGTGGCTATTGATATATTATTAGGGTAGCTACTGTGGCCGGAGGTGTTGCTATGGGCATATGAGCGATGTGTTACATTCTGTGGTTATACCTTGTGGATGCATGCATGAGCTATTGCAGCTGGTTGAGGCTGATTCAATGTGTTTATGTAGGAATCAAGTCTTTAGAAGATTATCAGATGTTGAAATTTGGTTCTAAGGATTATCGGCATGGGCGAAAGGAATAATCTTCGTCCAAGATGGTGTTGTCGGGCCTATGTGGATTGGGGTGATGTGAGGTCACCAGTGTTTATGTGTATGGTAAGTTTATGCAGTGATTTGATGGGTTTAGAGCGACTATTTATACATTCGAGAATGAACGTCTGTATAAGAGGGGAAGGATGTAACGACCTGACTGATCATTTTGATTATTTACATTTCCGTTCGGTAGTATGAGGCCACGAGTAGCTTCATATGATGTATTACGATTTGCATGCATGATTGACTTTTTCATATTTGATCTAGGATTAGAGTTTTGATGGTTCCTTTAGCTCCGGATGGTGATTTCGGACTTAGGCGTAACTCGGTTGTGGATTTGGAGGCTCCTAGGTTGTTTTGGCTTAAATTGGTGAAAGTTGAATAATTGAACGTTTGGAAGGTTGATAGGTTTGACCGAGAGTTGACTTTATTGATATCGGATTCAAATTGTGGTTCCGGGAGTTGGAATAGGTTAAGTGTGCCATTTGGGACTTGCATGCAAAATTTAGGTCATTACGAGTTGATTTAATATGGTTCGGCGTGAGTTTTAAAAGTTGAAAATTCTTTAGCTCATTAGGCTTGAATTGAGGTGTGATTCATAGTTTTGATGTTGTTTGGAATGATTTAAGGACTCGAGTAGGTCCGCAATATGTTTTGGGATTGGTTGGTGTGTTTGGATGGGTTCCAGGGGCCTCAAATGTGTTTCGGATGGGCTACGAGCCATTTTATCATGTTTTTGAGTTACTGGTTTTTCTGATGTTTTGCAGTTCATCGCGGTCGAGGAGGACATTCACGATCGCGAAGAGTATTTTGGGTGGCTGGGAAATTTCACATCGGGTTTGTGATATGGTTGCGTCATTCGCCTTGCCTCGGGGGAGATGTTCACCGCGTTCTTGTCCCTTGTGTCGCGATTGCGTAGAGGCACAGCTGGAAAGGTGCCAGAGGTTAGCTTTCGCGTTCGCATACGTGACGTCGCATTGGCGTAGGCTCGATTAGATTGGGGGGGGGGTCGCGTTTGCGGGCTTCAGACCGCGTTTCTGCAGTAGGATTTTTAACAGTTTTTGATTTGTTCTTTGGGATTGCAAAGTAGGACCCGCGATCGCAAAAAGGACCTCTGGGCAGACTTATATAGTACTCTATATCGAGGGCTTTTGTTACTTTATCACATTTTAAGTTACAGATCTCGGTTTTGGGCGATTTTGGAGGGAATTTTCATGATTTGTATTGGGGTATGTATTTTTGGCTCATATTTTGTTGCACCCTATTTTGCACTAGTCAAACCAAGATTTAACTTGTGATTTTTCTGTTGTTGATGAAAGAGTATCGCCACCTAATATTTAAGGGTATACTAGGGTACCTATTTAATTATTAAAGTCATGTTCTTTATTAATCTGCTAACCGGTGAGATTATGGGTAAGGGTTCCTGTTCTTCTAAGGGGAAGGTGTTAGGCACCCCTTAAAATCTACCTGAGGTAGCTCGATATGACTTAAACTAAATTCAAAGGATTAGCTATTTGTATTCTGCTTAACTAGTGTTTAAAGTGGTACTACTTGCTATATATTAGGACATAATATTTACAATGAGAGTGTTTAGTTTTAAAAGGATATGAGTTTATAAGGGAATCTTAGAAAATAATGTAGGTTTATATATGTTTGAAGGAGCTTTTAAAAAATGTGCATGTAATGTTTGTATTTATGAAAACATGTGATAAGGGAAGCTGAATCATAAAACACCCCTTTTAAAGGATAGATGTTCATGTTACTCTAATAAGATGGAGATATTATAAAAGAGAGCCTAAGATGTACCTTTTCCTTTTTAACCTTAGACTTGAGGAAATTGTTTGAAAATCTTTGTTGAGCGGCATCACTTTGATTTTTCGAAAAGATGATCGATTTTCTTTTAGAAGGTCAATCTTGCATTTCAAATATGGTTTTTCTTTTGAAAGAGGGACTGTCGTCTCTTGCTAAGCCATTTTTTGGGCTTCAAAATCTTGAAGAAAGGTTAGAAAAAACATAGTAGATTAATGATGTGAATAACTTATGATTAGTGAATGGAGGATTAGCTACCCACTAGATTTCTTTTAATCCTATGTTTTTTAGGGCTTGCCTAAGTTGTTTACATAATTTAAGATATAAGTAAAAGCATTCAATTCAATTCAATTCAATTCAATTCAATATGAGGCAGTGAATCTAAGGTAAAGAAGCAGTAAACAGTAAAGGAGTAAAGGAGAGGATGGACGCTGGTTTTTTAGGCCTCAAACAGGTAGGCCCAGCAATAGCAAGAATGGGCAACAACTGACTTCGAACTTCCAGAATGCAGCAATGCTAGACTTGGGCCTGAGTTCCTTAGAACTCAGTAGGTGCAAAAGTTGTACACGTCAAAAATGAGAAGGTCATAAGAGAATAATACTCTATACATGTTTCTATAAGTGTATAGCTTTGAATAAAACTCCTAAGGTTTCATAACAGAACCTCAAGCCACTAGTCTTTCCTATCTTTGAAATTACTGACATGCTCATCTCTCTCAGAATGTTAATCTTACACTAATTTTATTTCATAGAATGAAAGTAATTGTATCCAAACAGTAACAACAAGAAGTTTCCATAGGGTTCACAGACTAGGTTCAATTCAGATTAAATGGGAAAGAGAGAACTTGATGTAATTTCAAGATAATGCACTGAAGCATGAAATCATGAAGGACAAACAGAGATGCTTACAGAACTTTCATTCAAATACACACGTAGATGTTTCAGCCAAGGTTATGATTTTACAAAAAAAACAGGATGAGTTTCAATCATTATAAAGTCAGGTCAACAATGTCTTTAAGGAGGTTAAAGAGAGGGGAGATCTTATACTAAGCATGCTTAATTGAGTTGTACAGATTAAAGGTTAACATCTAGCATGATGGAGTTCTACCCAACTTAAAAATTAGTTAACACTTAGCTACAATAGACATGACTATAGCCTAATTCATAAGAGATAACCCGATCATAACAGAATGCATGCAGAATGGTTTAGCAGTTAAACATAAATATAAGGCTTTCATAATAATGATTCAAAGGTTGCTTTATGGTTAAAAACACTTATATGAAGAAATAAAGCACCTTGAACACTTAAACTTCACATATTTCAACTAAATCATAAAAGATTAAACCATGAACATTCATGTATGTTCTGGTTAGATTCATCAAACAACAACCTCAATTATAGAGTATCAGAATACAGAAACGGTGAGATAGATATAAATACCACAACGGAACATTTAAAAAGATCTGAAGTCTAGATAAATATAAGAAGCCATTAAGGCACATTAAGGAACTTAATCGTACAAACTATTTTATTCAAAATAGAAGTCATCAAGGTCACATAATAACTCAATTAATATTGATTAGACATATTTAAAAAGCATAAGAGATGACCATAGATCAATAACAAATCATTATGAACTGGAATAAATAACTATAAATGTCACGCCCCAAACTCAGGGAGCGCGACCGGCGCTCAACCGAGAGAACCCGGCCGAGCAAGCCTATTAGACTTACTTCTACCCAAACTCATCCATGAATAAAGAGGAGATATACTTCATTAATCAATCACTGAAAAGATTTTATTAACAACTTCCTTTTCATTCCCATTAGTAGCTTCATTCATAATTTCCAAAACATTACGAGTTTATAGCATTAATGAAAAACATAATTTCCAAGTACCAACATTTCTAGTTCAATTCCCAACATAAACCATAACCCACGGCCTGTCTACGGAGCCTTTAAATACAATAGAAGAGTAATATGGAAATGCCGGCAACAAGGCCCCGGCTATACCTCAAAACATTGTACATGAGAAGCAAAAGATACATGACCCCGGAATGAAGTGGGGCACACCAAATCAGTTGAAAAGAGTGTACTGCTATTACTGATCAATTCCGCCTGCTGAAGAACCACCTTCATCCATTAAAGATGCAGCGCCCCTGACAAAAGGGACGTTAGTACTGTTGAATAGCACTAGTATGTATAGCTAAAAATCCTCTTTCAAAATAGAATGTCCATATAAGAAAAGGCAACACATAAAAATAGCAAGTCACAATCAACAATATCCAAACGTCCAGTTAAAACATAATAATTTCCAAATTACATACTTCATATATAATTTTGGTTGGGAGATTATTAGCACCGATATACCACCGTCTTTGTTAACACAGAGTCCGATCACGCCCGATCGGATAGGCCATCTCCCCCCCGAATAATGTGGTTTGACATGTGATGTGAAAGAAAGTTGTTACCAAGAGTAGTACCACCATATGCGCAATATAGCGTCTTATCTCTACTCAATCAACTAGGCCGCCTTCCCATATATGCCGTGCGGGTTGACTTTTCCAATTCACAAAGGTTTCGGTTTCATCCCAATTAAGGGGAATAATATCACAATTCACCCCTACACCGGCACGTGTAGTTTCAGGTGTGGGCCTTATGACCCACCCTTCCTCGGTATTGCTAATGATGCTCCCAAAAATAGTTTTGATTTGATTTGCAAATAGAAATATCATAAATACAATTGTACTCACCTCAACAACTTTCACATTGTATGAATTCTCATTAGTATTTCCAATCATTCACAACGACAATATTTCCTTGGCTCATTAGGCCATTCACAAGATTCTTTATTCATGGCACGATGGCCGTATTTCATATTCCACACTTTCACCTCTTTCAATTTTAAAGATTACCATCAAGTATCAACATATAGGATATTTTAGAAATCATATACTTCAAATTCATTTGAAATGGAAACTTCAATCACAAATGGTTTCTTCCCAAAGAATGAAGCATACCAACCAAAAATAGAAACACACATGAAAAATCATAAACAGTCAATACACCATTTACTCTTGCAATACTCTCCCCCAGAAATGATAATGTACAATTTCAACACATGAGTATATAGAACTCGAATCACACTGGATATTTTTATAAATCAAAGCATTAGTTAAAGCAGCCACTAATGGGCATGAATTTAGTACAAAAGCTTTTAGACAATTTTATCTTTCATTGAAACACGACTTAAAGCCATAACCTTTTAATACGCAACCCACACTTTAAAACTTATAGAAACATTATGGAATTCAATTCCAAGAGAGAAAGTTTAGCCAACATACCTCAATTGCGCTTCTTTAGACTCTACAATTTTCAGAACCCTTAGCAACCTCAATCTATTTTAGCAATATACAAATTGAACCCAAAATTAGGAAAACGTCCATGGTTCTAGTTCACTTCTTATTTTTTTCACACTCTTTATCACATGCATTCAAGATAAACAACCCTCACACCCATGGACCATCTTATTAATCCCCATTATATCTATGTTTGAAATTAAGATCTGGGGTGATGAAGTCTTACTTTTTTGGATGAAGAATTTGGTACTCTACTTGAATATTTCCAAGGCTTTGAGTGATGATTGAAGATCAATTAGATGAAAACTTAGACCCTCCCTCTTGAACCCTCTCTCTCACTCTAGAAACATCTGAAAATGAGCTCAAAATAGACCTAAGGGGTATTTTAACGAAATGGGGGTCGGGTTTTAAATTATGAAAAATGGTGCCCCGACACAGGTCTGCGGTCGCATATGCGACCACATAATGGTTATGCGGTCTACAAAGTGACCGCAGAAATAGCCCTCAGGGGCCTGAACTTACGGCCCAGGTATGCGACCAGTATGCAGTCCGCATACTGGTTCTACGGTCGTATAATGCACCGCAGAACTCTCTTCGCAAAAACTCAAGAGGGATTATGCGATCGATATGCGATCCACATATCGATTATGCGGTCGCATAATCGACTGCAAAACTGACCTCAAGTTAGCCAAACTTACTGCTTCACTCTGCGGCCATTATACGGTCCGCAGAGTGATTATGCGGCCGCATAATGGGCCGCATAAACGCGCTATTTCGCCAAAAAGTTTCCTTTACTTTCCGGTGCATTGTTCAACCCAAACACGTAAGCCTACTCCGACACCACGAAAACTTGTATTCACTTTCAAAAATTATTTATATACTTCAAATCCATTTGAAATGGAAACTTTAAACACAAATGGTTTCTTCCCAAAGAATGAAGCATACCAATTAACAATAGAAACACACATGAAAAATCATAAACAGTCAATACACCATTGACTCTTGCAATACTCATCCCCAGAAATGATAATGTACAATTTCAACACATGGGTATATAGAAATCGAATCACACTAGATATTTTTATAAATCAAGGCATTAGTTAAAGCAGCCACTAATGGGCATGAATTTAGTACAAAATCTTTTAGACAATTTTATCTTTCATTAAAACACGACTCAAAGCCATAACCTTTTTAATACACAACCCACACCTTAAAATTTACTAAAACATTATGAAATTCAATTCCAAGAGAGAAAGTTTAGCCAAGATACCTCAATATCGCTTCTTTAGACTCTACAATTTTTCGGAACCCTTAGCAACCTCAATCTATTTTAGCAATATACAAATTTAACACAAAATTAGGAAAATGTTCATGGTTCTAGTTTACTTCTTATTTTTCCCACTCTTTATCACATGCATGCAAGATAAATAACCCTCACACCCATGGACCATCTTATTAATACCCCATTATAGCTATGTTTGAAATGAAGAGCTGGGGTGATGAAGTCTTACCTTTTTGGATGAAGAATTAGGTACTCTACTTGAATATTTCCAAGGCTTTGAGTGATGATTGAAGATCAATGTGATGAAAACTTAGACCCTCCCTCTTGAACCCTCTCTATCTCACTCTAGAAACATCTGAAAATGAGCTCAAAATAGACCTATGGGGTATTTTAACGGAATGGGGGTCGGGTTTTAAATTAAGAAAAATACTGCCCCGACACAGGTCTGCGGTCGCATATGCGACCGCATAATGGTTATGCGGTCCACAAAGTGACCGCAGAAATGGCCCTCAGGGGCCTGAACGTACGGCCCAGGTATGCGACCAGTATGCGGTCCGCATACTCGTTCTGCGGTCGCATAATGCACCGCAGAACTCCCTCTGCAAAAACTCAAGAGGGATTATGCGATCGATATACGGTCGCATAATCGACCGCAAAACTGACCTCAAGTTGGCCAAACTTACTGCTATTCTGCCTAAAATACTGCTAAATGCGCTATTCCACCAAAAAAGTTTCTTTACTTTCCGGTGCATTGTTCAACCCAAAAAGTCCGAACCGCTGCGAGCTTGCGAGGCTTGAATTCACTTGCAAAAATTACTCTGGCACCACGAAAACTTGAATTCACTTGCAAAAATTACGGGGCTTTACACTGAAATACTTCAAAAAATTTCCGAGGTGTTACAATAAACTAATAACAAACATCTTAAGCAAAAACAGTTAATTTGAAGATAGCGGCATATCCATGATTTTCGAACGGGACAATCAAAAGAGAAAAGGGTGGAGGTATACTGACCTCCTTTTGGTGCAATAGACCAAACAAGATTTAACTTTGTCGTGTAAGAACCAAAGCTTCAAGATTTTGAATAGTGAAAGAACTTGGAAAAAAAAAAGAAACAGAAATTGATGAGAAACAGAAAGCTTCAAGAATGTGACCTCTGGATATCGAATATCCATGATGAAGCCAACTAAGGTCTTCATGCTTGCTTCAATTTGAAATCACAGAGCCAAAAGCGTATGAAATCCCAAGTCACCGTTTTAGACCTAGGGTTTTGATTTGGGGTTTTGAATCATGACAACGAAAGAGGAAAGATCTGAGCGAGAATCGCGGCTAGCAGGGATAGAGAGACCAATTTCATGGCTGATTCTTTGACCTTGCACGAATTTGTGCAAGGTCTTGAAGATTGATGTAGCTTACATGTCTGAGAGAATATGGAGGAAAAGGTAAAGGGGGCGACTTAGGCGGAAGTGAAAATGATTAGGGTTTCTAGGGTGAGACCAATTGGTCTTTGGGTTAAAGTGGGAGGAAGAGATCTGCGCCGTTAGATCATTTGATCATCGACCCTGATAATTTGGGCATTAACAGATTTTAATCGACAAAGTATGTGGATCGTTGATCGGATGAATCAAAGGCTCAGATGTGTGTGCGTTTCTAATATGAGTATGGGAGATGGGTGACGTGACACGAGCAGATTGGTCCAGAAAGGTGGTCGTGGATCGCCAAGGTGGCAAATGAGGGGTTATTGGACTGGGTATTTTCCGGATTGGGCTTGGTATTGGGTCAAAATTAATTTAAATGGTGGTCATTTTGTATTTTGATAATAATTTGCAATTATAGTCTTTTAGTCTTTTAACCCTTTTCAAATTAATTTAAATAAACTTAATTATTTTCAATAAAATGTGTTAGGAATTGTAATCATCAAATATGCCACTAATTATTGTAATTGATTATTTATAATATACTTTATTTTCTAAATTATAACACTAATTTTGAATTATTAACATAGTAATCTAATTAATCAAAATTTTAAGAAGTGATATATTAAATTAATTATAAATCCTATGTGGTCTATTTTAGAAATTATTATGATAGTGTTAAAATAATATGTATATTTGTAATTACATAATATTAATATTGGGTGATTAATTTTAAAACTAATGCTTGGCAACTTTCAAAACATTCATTGTGCATTATTAAGTATAAATAAATTAACGAAACAATGGTTACAAATAACCCTATCGTTTGGTAAATGGTTTACTTTTACGCTCCGTCCACCCATTGGTCCGAATATACATACAACGTTATCTTTTGGTCTAAAATTACCCTCGCGACTAACGAAAATTTATGTGGTCCCTTTTAAATGTGTTGTCAACACGTAATTGGGCAACGTGGCTTATTGGGTCAGACAAGACATATGGGTATAATATATCTGCCCAATTATCTGACCCAACCCAAATATTTTATAACATAAAAAACAACTTGCATCTTCTTTCCATACCATCCTCAATTCCCTATTTTCAGCCATAACCACCGGATTTCGACGACGACCACCACTATCTCCTTCTGTACATGTTCACACTATTTGTTCCTCTAATAGTCCTGAGGTCAAAAACATGAAAATTCTAAGCCATGGATTCTTTGATTAATTTCTCAATGGAAGAAGGAAAATTCAAGTTCATACACAGAATCAATCAAAACCCAATACTTGTTGACGGAGAAAGAACGAATAACTTCTAAAAGAAAATACAATAGATCTATCAACAAAATAAAAATATTTTATCGGTATCAAATTTATTTATCGATTCCTCAAAAAGAAAAACAAATTGGGGTTTTTCATAATTCCACTGTATAGCTTCACTACTAGAGCCTTTTGTTATCCCAAAGTAGATATGATGAACAAAATAGAGTTATGAAGAGGAGAAAATATTTTAGCGGTGTCGGAAATTTTTGGATCGTCAAAGAAGAATGAAACTTTCGCCGGAGATATTGTTCGTGTTGTTAACTCCGGGCCTATTATTCCAGATTCGCGGTCGTGAAAAAGTAATTGAGTTCGAAAACATGCAAACTAGCGGCGCCTCCATTTTGCTCCCTACCATTATTTACATTGATCTCATCACTATGTTTCTCCTTGCCATTGGCATTCATGTCTATATCGGCTAAGTAATTTTACTTCACTAGTTGTAACTTTTAACAAATTCTTTTTAAATTTTTATTTATTTTCTAATATGCTATCCGATTGTGTCAATTGGATTTGGGTGGGAAAAAAGCAGGGGTTTTGTGCTAAGAAAGGTTTGGCTATGGAGGGCATCAATTTTTGTTAGAAGAAAGAATAAGAGAGCTAAACTTTTAATGGGGTGGGTATATAAGATTTTTAAAGTGGGTCGATCCGACAAATAGGGGCGGATCTCTTTTTGGGGCAAGTTAAATTTGATCAAGACAAGGAAGCCACATGGCCTAATTACATGTTGCCAACACATTAAAAAGGGGACCACAGAAATTTCCGTTAGTCGCGGGGGTAATTTTAGACTATAAGATAACATTATATGTATTTTTGGACCAATAGATGGATGGAGCGTAAAAGTAAATTATTTACCAAATGATAGGGATATTTTTAGCCCTTTTTAGATAAATTAATTTTAAAAGGGATGGTCAAATTTGGCCGTAAACAGCTGCCCCTCTTTGACCGGAGACAATAAAAAAATTTTCGGGCATAGAAGTTGAACCAAAACTAATTCTTTCCCGACATTAGGCATGCATTGCAGGAATGGCACGAAGATTAAGGAAGATTATAAGTTGTAGAACTTAGAAGTTAAGGAAGATTCCGGGAGGAATTTTCGGGAAGTTGGGGCCGAATTCTCGCTTTGAGTTGCTTATATACCTCGGGCTTAACGAGGATCACACCTTATGTAGTTCTGGAGTGAGGACTTTGAGAAAGAGATGCCCGCAGAAATTACCCCAGTATTGTACTATGACGATACTGTAAGACGAATGATTTGGCGCTCACGCTAATTTTGAAGTTGGGGCTTGACTCGAATGATTTGAAAAATTAGCGTCCTACTAATCATTTCCAACTTGATCTCGGATCCTTCGCCCGCTAATGAGTTTGTTGTCCCTCATAGCATAATAGTTTGGTTTGCTTCTTAGAAGGAGTTCCACTTTGCGATATTTGTTCCTACAAAAATGAAATACACATATACCTATATATTGCAATGAACAATATATTAAGATATGATGTAAATGATGCATGAATGATGATGTCTGGCTTCCGACGAGCCGTTATTTGGGATCGGAATGATGGGATACTTGAACTTGACTCGATTTGTTATTCGGATTGTGTACCGTTTCGCAGTTGTCAAAGCATTGAGTCTCTCTCGTGTTGGGAGTATTTGTAGAATGCATCTCCTCTTGTTGGGAGAGTTTTGTATTGAAAAGTATCTCAGCTTGTCAGGAGAGCTTGACTTGTGGAGTGTGTCTCCGCTTGTTGGGAGAGCTTTGCACTAAAAATGTAAAGTAATCTCTGTCTGGGAGCGATTTGACTAAAAACCTAATCATGCCTGAAACTGCACGTGCAAAACATCAAAACATTCAAGATAATAACAAAGGAAAAGAAAAGCATTCCCGAGAGATGCTCTTGACTGCGAAGCTAAGTTGCGGCCATCGATTGGCATAACATTGGTGATAAGGTTTGTGAATATCTATTCTAGCCTCCACTGTGACGGTGCGGCAGTGCGGATTGTTCCATCAACAGTAGTGAATAGTTTGCTATATACAAGGATTCGATTGGCAAAATCGACGTTTAATTTGTACATAACGCTCTGATTGATTAAGCTGACGATTTGTTGTATACAGGGCTCCAATTGGTGTAGCGGGCAGCTCGTTTTGTACAAGGTGCTCTGATTGGTTGAGCAGGAGGTTCTCTATATATAGGGCTTCAATTGGTGCAGCCAACGGTTCGCTTTGTACAAGGTGCTCTGATTGGTTGAGTAGACGGTTTGCTATGTACAATGTGCCTCTTCCGCATCAGCGGTCTGACTCCAAGATACCTGCAAAGGATTCAAGAATTAGTTTCAGTTGTACTAGAAAATTAAAATAAGGGAAGAGGCGTGATAATCCTGAGAAAGTGGCAGATTCGTCATTTGCCCCAGTGTATTCCCAATATTTCCTTGTGTCATGTTAACCTTGCACTCAAAGAAAAATTCGTAGTGGGAGTGGGGGGTTGGTTTGTGTCGACCACAGTATTTGTTTTGCCCTAGCCCTTGATATGGTTATGTCACGAAGTTCAGTAGGTGGAACAAATTACTGTATTTTGGTTTATTTTTTTTAAAATCTTAGTTTTTATGACATATGCCATCGTTCGGGATTATGACATGCTACGAAAGGTTCTCCAAACGCGAGCGTTGCTTCTTGAAAACTCTACCCCGTTGATGTAGATCTTCCACGATGTTTCTAACAATGTGACTGCTTGCCGTTTTGACTGCGTCCTAATTCAAACTAATGCATTACAAGGGTTTTCTTAAGGTTATGATCGAACCCTTTCAGGTTGCCTATTTATCCAAAACGGAATTAGGCCAGAACGTAGTTCATGGATGATGAAAACTAATATGATGAATATGACCGAGCCTGACTCAGGTAGCAAAATGATAGATGCAAAATGATGAGATTAGAATAAAATGGCCGAATTTCACTCAGACTACCTACGTATCCAAATGGAATCAGGCCAGAACGTAGTTCAGTTACAAAGACGACTGAATTCGATGAGGATTGCCTGTATATTCCTTCAAAAGGAAATCAAGTCAGCATAATTCCAAAGCAAAATACAAAATGATATTTGGATTTTCTATTCCAAAAGAAAGGAGGGAGAGAAACCGAACCCTAGGTGGGTTGCCTATGTATCCCTCTGTGAGATGTGAGGTTGAACGTAGTTCTGTTATACTAAAACCTAAGTCTATTGGCCTTCAAACATAGTATCTCTTGATTGCATCTGAGTTGATGGGCTTTGTGTTGACTCTTCCATCACTTTTTGCCAAGATTAGAGATCTACCCGACAACACTCAGTGAACCATGTAAGGACTTTGCTAATTTGGTGCGAACTTCCCTTTGGCTTCTTCTTAGTGGGGCAAGATTTTCTTCAGAACCAACTACCCCGGTGTGAACTGGTGAAGCTTTACCCTTTTGTTAAATGCACTGGCCATCCCATTCTGATATAGTTGACCATGGCATACCGTATCCATTCTCTTCTTGTAAACGAGCATGAGTTGCTCCTGTCTGACCCGTATCCACTCTGCATCATCCTACTTGGCCTCTTCGATGACTCTGAAAGATGGTATCTCGACCTCCGCAGGTATCACAGCTTCGGTGCTGTATACTAATATGTACAACGTTGCCCTAGTGGATGTTCTCATGGTGGTCCGATAACCCAGTAAGGCAAAGGATAGTTTCTCGTGCCATTGCATGTGATTGTCTACTATCTTTCACTGAATTCTCTTGATGTTCTTGTTGGCTTTCTCAACTGCCCCATTCATTTGTGGTCTATAGGCTGTGGAGTTACGGTAGACGATTCTGCACTTCTCATAGATCTCCCTCATGAGATCTCTATTGAGGTTAGCGACATTGTCAGTGATGATTGACTCAGGTATTCCAAATCGACAGACTATGTTATTTCGGATGAAATCTGCCACTGCCTTCTTTGTGACGGCCTTGTAGGTAGATTCTTTGACCCATTTGGTGAAGTAGTCGATGGTTACCAAGATGAAGCAATGCTCATTTGATTTAGCGAGCTCTATAGGTCCAATCACGTCCATGCCCCAAGCAGTGAATGGCCAAGGCAAACCCATCACATTCAACTCATTAGGCGGAACCCAGATGAAATCCCCATGGATCTGGCACTGATGACACTTCTGTACGTAGTGGATGCTATCACTTTCCATAGTCATTCGAAAGTATCCAACTCTCAAGATCTTCTTGGCTAATGTGACCCCATTCATGTGAGGTCCGCACGTTCCTGCATGTATTTCTTCCAATAATCTGGTTGCCTCAGCGGCATCTACACCTCTCAACAAACCCAAGTATGGGGTCCTCCTATACAGGACTTCCCCATTAAGGAAAAAGTGATTCGCCAACCTCCTCAGAGCTCGCTTCTGACTATTATTAACATTTTTCGGGTACTCTCTTGTTTCGAGGAATATCTTGATGTCATGGTACTACGTTTTACTGTCTGGCTCTTCATTTACATGGAAGTAATAGTCATCTTGATCCTTGATCTCTACCTCTATAGGGTCGATGTAGTTCTTGTCTGGATGCTAAATCATGGATGATAGAGTTGCAGGGGCATCGGTGAACTCATTCTGGATCCTGGGAACGTGCTTGAACTCAATATTCGTGAACTTCTTGCAAAACTCTTTTACACAGTGCAGGTACAGAAGGATCTTGACATTTTTGGTAGACCACTCCCCTTGGACTTGGTGTATCAATAGATCGGAATCTCCTATGACAAAAATTTCTTTGATGTTCAAGTCGACTGCAATTCTGATCCCAAGGATGCATGCTTCATATTCAGCCATATTATTGGTACAAGGGAATCTTATCTTTCCTCATGCTGGATATTGATGTCCGGATTTCGAAATTAGGACTGCCCCAATTTCTACTCCTTTGAAGTTTTCTACTCCGTCGAATAACATTCTCCATCCAGGGTATGACTCTGCAAAATCTTCTCTGGCGAACAATACCTCTTCGTTGGGAAAATAAGTAGTGAACAACTCGTAATCCCTATCCACTGGATTCTCTGCGAGGTGGTTGGCTAAATCTTGTCCCTTGATAGCCTTTTGGGTTATGCACACAATGTAAAATTCGCTGAGGAGAATCTTCCATTTATCTAGATTTCTGGTAGGCATCGTCTTTTGAAAGATATACTTAAGCAGGTTGAGCCGAGATATCAAATGCTTAGTGTATGCTGACATGTAGTGCCTTAATTTCTGGGCAATCAAAGTCAGAGCACAGCAAGTGCGTTCTATCAAGGTGTATTTGGCCTCGCATAGTGTGAACTTCTTACTTAAGTAGTAGATGGCCTGTTCCTTTCTCCCAGTTTCGTCATGCTGTCCCAACACACATCCAAAGGCGTTATCCAAAACTGATAGATATAGTAGCAATGGTTTCCCGGGCTTGGGGGAACCATCACTTATGAATTTGACAAGTATTCCTTAATTCGGTTGAAGGCTTTCTGACACTATTTTGCCCATTTTGTGGCAGCGTCCTTTTTCAGCAACTTGAAAATGGGTTCATAATTACTGTAGACTAGGCTATGAAACTACTGCTGTAATTCAATCTGGCCATGAAATTCGTCACATCTTTATTACTCTTGGGCGGTGGTAACTCATGAATGGCTTTGATCTTCGATGAATTCAATTTTATCCCTTTTCTGCTTATAACGAAATCTAACAATTTTCCAGCAGGGACTCCGAACGCGTATTTTTTCGGGTTTAATTTTGAGTTGTACCTCCGCAGGCGCTTGACAAATTTCTTCAAATCGTCCTAATGTTCTAAACTTTTCCGAGCTTTGATGATGATATCATCCACATATACCTCGATCTCCTTGTGATTCATGTCATGAAAGAGGGTCGTCATGGCTAGCTGAAAGAGGCACTCCAACACCCGCAGGGCATGGTACAGCTAGGGGTGGAGCACAGAGTTCGGGAGGATCCGGCCGTTTCTATGCTATGAGGGGTCGCCAGAATTAAGAGGCTTCTTCAGATGTTGTCACGGGTATATTGACTGTCCAATATCATGATGTATATGCTCTTATTGATCCCGGTTCTACTTTGTCATATGTCCCACCTTATGTTGCTATGGAATTTGGGATAGAACTAGAACAACTTTATGAGCCGTTCTCTATATCTACTCTGGTTCGTGAGTCTATTTTGGCTGCACGGGTTTATAGGGATTATGTTGTCACGTTGCGTGGTCGAGACACCGTGGCCGATCTTATTGAATTGAGAATGGTCGATTTTGACGTTATAATGGGGATGGATTGGCTTTATTAATGTTTTGCCAAGATTGATTGTCGAACCAGAACTGTTAGGTTCGAATTTCCAAATGAGCCAGTTATTGAGTAGAAGGTTGATGATGTAGTTCTGAAGGGTAGGTTTATTTCCTACCTTAAGGCCACAAAGATGATCAACAAGGGATGTATTTACCATTTTGTCCGGGTTACGGACACCGATGCTGAAGCACCTACACTTGAGTCCGTGCCTATTGTGAATGAATTTCTGGGAGTCTTTCCGGATGAACTCCCTGGGATACCACCAGACAGGAAGATTGATTTTGGGATTGATGTGATGGCAGACACACATCCTATATCTATTCCACCCTACAGAATGGCACCGGTAGAATTGAAGGAGCTAAAGGTACAATTGAGAGATTTGTTAGAAAAGGGTTTTACCCGGCCAAGTGTGTCGCCTTGGGGTGCACCGGTCCTTTTTGTAAGAAAGAAAGATGGATCACTGAGAATGTGTATTGACTATCGGCAGCTTAATAAGGTACCCACTGCCAAGGATAGATGACTTGTTTGATCAATTGCAAGGTGCCAGGTACTTCTCCAAGATTGATTTAAGATCCGGGTATCACCAACTGAAGATCAGGGAGAGGGATATTCTGAAAATAGCTTTTAGGACCCGGTATGGGCATTTTGAGTTTCTAGTGATGTCTTTTGTGACTAACAAATGCCCCAGCAGCCTTCATGGATCTTATGAATCTCATTTTCAAGCCATTCCTCGATTCTTTTGTGATAATCTTTATTGACGATATTCTTGTATATTCACGAAGTCGAGAAGACCATGCTGATCATCTTAGGGTAGTTCTGCAAACCATACATCAGCACAAATTATATGCAAAGTTTTCAAAGTGTGAATTTTGGCTTGAATCGGTCATATTCTTAGGTCATGTAGTCTCTAGTGAGGGAACTAAGGTTGATCCTCAGAAAATTTCAGCTTTGAAGAATTGGCCGAGGCCTACAACTCCGAAGGAGATTCGCAGTTTCTTAGGCTTAGTTGGATATTACAGAAAGTTTGTGGAGGGGTTTTCTACTCTTGCCTCTCCATTGACTAAATTGACGCAGAAGACAATTAAGTTCCAATGGTCAGATGCTTGTGAAAAGAGTTTCCAGGAGTTGAAAGCAAGATTGACTATGACACCGGTGTTGACACTACCAGAGGGTATAGATGGATTCGTGGTATATTGTAATGCTTCAAGAATCAATCTTTTATGTGTATTAATACAACATGTCAAGGTGATAGCTTACGCTTCTAGGTAACTCAAAAATCATGAGAAGAACTATCTAACACATGATTTAGAACTTGCGGCGGTGGTGTTTGCATTGAAAATTTGGCGTCATTATTTTTATGGGGTCCATGTTGATATATTCACGGACCATAAGAGCCTTCAATATATTTTCAAATAGAAGAAATTGAATCTGAGGCAGAGAAGATGGCTTGAGTTACTCAAGGACTACGACATTTATATTCTATATCATCCGAGAAAGGCCAGTGTTGTGGCAGATGCTCTAGCCGAAACTCTATGGGTAGTTTAGCACTCTTGGAGGCATATCAAAGCCCATTGGCCAAGGAAGTCCATCGATTGGCTAGTTTGGGATTTCACATTATAGACTCTAGTGAAGGAGGGATGATTGTACAACATACGGCCGAATCATCACTTGTTGTGGAGGTGAACAAGAAATAGTACAACGATCTATTTTTGGTGCAATTGAAAGAGGGGATTCATAAACATAAGACCATGGCCTTTCTCTTGGCATGAATGGTGGTACACTAAGGTACCAAAGGCAACTATGTGTTCCGATCCGTGAAAGAATTTTGACTGAAGCTCACACTTCTAGGTATTCCGTGCATCCAGGTTCTACGAAAATGTATCATGATCTTAAGGAAGTCTATTGGTGGAACGATATGAAGAGGACTGTAGCAGAGTTTGTGGCGAAGTGTCCAAATTGTCAGCAAGTGAAGGCCCAACACCAAAGGCCCTGTGGGTTGGCACAGAACATAGAAATTCCAATGAGGAAATGGGAAATGATTAATATGGACTATCTGGTAGGATTACCTCGTACCCCTCATAAGTTTGACTCGATTTGGGTGATTGTGGATCGGCTCATGAAATAAGAACACTTTTTTCCGGTTAAGGCTATTGATACATCGGAACAATATGCTCAGTTGTATATCAAAGAAACAGTCAGGTTGCATGGCACCCCAGTTTCCATCATTTCTGATCGGGGAGCACAATTCACTGCTAAATTTTGGAAGACATTTCAACAAGGTTTGGGGTACTCAAGTGAATCTTAGTATAACCTTTCCCCCGCAGACTGACGGCCAGGCAGAGCGGACTATTGAAACGCTTGAGGATATGTTGTGCGCTTGTGTTCTAAACTTCAAAGGTAGCTGGGATGATCATTTACCACTCATAGAATTTGCATACAACAATAGCTATCATGCCAGCATTCAAATGACACCGTTGGAGGCTTTATATGGTAGGAGATGTAGATCTCTCATTGGGTGGTTCGAAATTGGGGAAGCAGAGTTGATAGGGCCAGACCTCATGCATCAGGCTATGGAAAAAGTTAAAATCATTAAGGAGCAGTTGAAGACTGCTCAGAGTCGTCAGAAATCCTATTCGGATGTTCGTCGTAGGGATTTGTAGTTCAAAGAAGATGATTGGGTATTCTTGAAAGGTTCCCCCATGAAAGGTGAAAAGCGATTTGGTAACAAAGGGAAATTGATTTCGAGCAAATTTCGAGGTATGTCGGACCGTACAAAATCATTTAGAGGATCGGTAAGGTGGCGTACAAGCTTGAGCTACCACCTGAGATGTCATTAGTACACCCGGTGTTTCATGTGTCTATGTTGAAGAAAGTAGTTGGAGATCCGACACTCATTGTTCCGGTTCAAACTATTGAGGTAAATGAGAAATTGACTTACGAAGAGATTCCAGTTTCTATTATTGATCGGCAAGTCCGAAAGTTGAGAAACAAGGAAATTGCATCCATGAAAGTGCTATGGCGAAACCAACAGGTTGAAGAAGCTACTTGCGAGGCCAAGGAAGAAATGAAGAATAAGTATCCTTATTTGTTTGAATGACCATGTATTTATAAAGTTGTGATCTAGGAAAATTATAAGACTTACTTTATATGAATTTTGTATCATTTGAACAATTGGCGTTAAGGGTGTTCCTTTCTGGAAATATATTGCTTATGAGGCCACAGTTGGTGTTGTTTTGTATTATGTTACGTCATTGGATTATGTATATATTGTTAGGATGTGTTTTGGAGCTCTATGATAGGTGGATAGGCCTAGTTACAAGGGAAACTATCGCGAAAGTTTTGGAAATTTAGGGAGTTAGTCGAATTTGGGGCTACTGGTGTGTGATATGAAACACTGAGTTGCATAAGATGTTAATAATAGATTTTGACCCTCATTTGAAGATGCATGATCCTAAGTGGGGGAGAATGTAAGGCCCCATAAAACTTTTGCAAAAGAAAATAATATTTCATGGTGCCGGACTCGGACCTTTTGGGTTGAACAATGCACCGGAAAGTAAAGGAAAATATTTGGAAGAAAATGCATTTCTGCGGTCCATTATGCGATCGCAGAATCACTCTGCGGGCCGCATAATGGCCGCAGAGTGAGGCAGTTAATTGGTCCAATTTGGATGTTAATTTCGCGGCCATTATGCGAATGCATAACCGTTATGCGGTGCATTATGCGACCGTAGAATAGGTGTGCTGGCCGTATAGTGACCGCAGACACAGACAGATGTTTGCCAGTATTGGACACCGATTATGAGACCGATATGCGGTCCGCATATCGATTATGCGATCGCAGACCTTGTTCTGGTGCTCCATTTTTTGTTTTTTAAAACCCGTCCCTGCTTCGTTAAATACACACTTTGGGCCATTTTTGAGCTATAATCTGACCTTTTAAAGTGAGAGAGAGTTTCCTAGAGTGAGAATGTGTTCTTCAATAATTATTCTTCAATTCTTGCTCAAGATTTGGAAGATTAAGAAGGGAAACTCACTAGGTCTTTCTCCTAGAGGTAAGATTCTACATCCTAACCCTCAATTTTGAATTTTGTCTAGAAATGAGTAATTAGCAAGATACTTTTTGGGCATGAGAGTTGTTTATTTTATATGCATGTGTTATCAAAGGGTGTAGGAAGATTGTTGAGCTAACAATGGTAAAGATTGGGTTGTGGGGTGATGGAATCCTCCATAAAAGGACCTTGAAACCTTAATGCACACCTAGTGTTTGATAAAATGCTCAAATGAGCTAGAACCATTAGCATCTTCCTAATTTTGATTCAATTTGTTATATTTCTAAAATAGATTGAAGTTGCTAAGAATTCCGGAACATTTAGAGTGTAAGGAAGCCCAATTGAGGTATGTTGGCTAAACTCTTCTCCTAGAATTGGATCCCACGATATTTATGTGAATGACGTAAGTCCCAAGTGGTTCATTATAAAATTGGCTATTCCAAGTAATATTGTGTTGAAAGATATATGTTCAACAAGTATTTCAACTGCTTAATTTATGTTATGTTATCAATTGAGGATGTGTTAAAAATATGGGCTGTGCATTAGAAATGTTCGACTCCAAGTTAATTTCAAATGAAGGCTATTATGCCAAATTTTGTGAAGAATATCTATGTGCCTTAAACTCTTAATTGCTCACATGTGAACTACATGCCTTGATTTGAATAGTTGTTATTGTTGTTAATGATGTTTGATGTTAGAAAGTGAAAAGGTGAGCATGAAATACTAAATATGGCCAACGTGCCAAGAATGACCTTATAATTATGGCCATTAGTGCCAATGAAATGAAAAGATGTGAAAGTAATATGAAATGCGATGATTGATATAAAAAGGTTGATGTCTCGAATAAGACATACTAGCCGGTCGGGTCGTGATCGGACACCATGCCGCACACATGGTAGTAATTGTGCTGGAAATTGTAATTGAAATGGTGATTGTGGTCGATGTCCCTAATGGATAGCCTAGCCAATCGAGTCGTGATCGGACTCCGTGTTAAAGATGGTGGTATTGATATTGAGAGAAATTGTGGTTGATGTCACTCATGAGATAACCTAGCAGATCTGGTCGTGATCGGACTCCGTGCTGAGAGTACGGTGGTACTGGTATAGTGAATAATGATATTGTGGACAATGGTATATCGATACTAAAAATCTCCCAATGTGAGATATGAAAATTAATTGAAACATTGTCTTGATCCTAAATTGAGGTTCAATGTTGATGAAGGCTTCCATTAACATTATGATAATCTTGCTTTTATTATTTGTCATTCAATTGAGAGGGTGTTTAGTTATACATACTAGTGCTATTCGACAGTACTAACGTCCCTTTTGCCGGGGGAGCTGCATCTTTAAATAGATGCAGATGGTTCCACTGTAGGAGATATTCATTAGTGATAGCAGTACACCTTCTTCCCAGCTGACTTGGTGAGCACCACTTCATCCCGGGGTCATGAATCATTTGTACTTTGTGTCTTCTGTTTGAGGTATAGCCGGGGCCTTGTTGCCGGCATTATCATTATACTCTTCTTTATCTATAGAAGCTCCGTAGACATAGTGTGGGTTGTATATTGGTGTTGAGAGTACGGTAGTACTGGTATAGTTAATAATGCTATTGTGGACAATGGTATATCGATACTAAAAATCTCCCAATGTGAGATATGGAAATTAATTGAAACATTGTCTTGATCCTAAATTGAGGTTCGATGTTGATTAAGGCTTTCATTAACATTATGATAATCTTGTTTGTATTATTTGTCATTCTATTGATAGGGTGTTTAGTTATACATACTAGTGATATTCGACAATACTAACATCCTTTTTGCTGGGGGCGCTGCATCTTTAAATAGATGCAGGTGGTTCCACAGTAGGAGATACTGATCAGTGATAGCAGTATACCTTCTTCCCAGCTGACTTGGTGAGCCCCACTTCATCCTAGGGTCATGAATCTTTTGTACTTTGTGTATTCTGTTTGAGGTATAGCCGGGGCCTTGTTGCCGGAATTATCATTGTACTCTTCTTTATCTATAGAAGCTCCGTAGACATAGTGTGGGTTGTATATTGGTGCTGGAAAGTCACACTTATTATGTTGTATTTGAATTACTATGTCCACTTCATATTATGAAAAATGCGTGGAATTGAGACTTTAAAAATGACGAAAACTATTGATAATGAATTGGTATTATAGACATGATCACATTTTGTCTAATTAAAGAAAATATGTATTTTCTTCATTCGTGGATGAGTTTGGGTAGAAGAAAATCTAACAGGCTTGCTCGGTCGGGTTCACTCGGTTGAGCGCCAGTCGTGCTCTTCGCTTTGGGGGCATGACACTACATTGGCCTTTATCTGCTTGGTTACTTCTTCCTTCATCCTCAGACTCAAGCCGGACTTGAATTTTTTGTGTTTCTACTTGACTAGCTATTTGGCGAGATCGGTAGGAAGTCGGTGCGAGGCGATGTCAGTACTTAATCCAGGTATGACATCATATGACCATGTGAACATATCAAAGTATTGTCGGAGGATCTCAATCAATTCTTCCTTTTGCTCTGCTTCTAGATGGATGCTGATTCGGGTTTCTTTCATGTCTTCCCGGCTTTCGAGATTGACCACTTCCGTTTCTTCAAGGTTGGGCTTTTTCTGACTTTCCAGCTATTCGATATCTTGTGGCGAATTGTCTGGCATCATACTCTTGTCATATTCCTTGTAATCTGGGTCATTTTACTCAACGGTTTCATTACATGTCACAATCATAGAACGCGAGTTTTTATCGTCTTGATTACTAAAAAGAAAAACTAAGTATAAATAAAGCACTAAATAAAGTTGCAATATTGTAAGAAAAGGATTCTTTTTATTTCATTAAAAGAGGAACGTCTAAGCGTTCAAAAGAGGCAAATGACAAAAAGGTACAGTCACGGTGCATGCCTAAATTGACTGTGCACTTTTCAAAAGAAAACTTTTATAATTCCATACTACCAAGACTCCTGGCAAACCAAAGACGGGCTGACAGTCCAATTCCATAGTTTTTCTCCTAGTTCGGCATTCTTAATGGTTGGTGTCTTGATGTCAGTTCCTTCACAGCATTCTTGAATCATAGTCAGGTACAGCCTTCCCATCCCATGGACGATATCATCTTCTGGCACAAAATCCTTTTTCCCAGAGCTACCGGTATACGTTTTCCCTATTGGAGGTTGATATATTATGTCAACCCATCCTTTCTGCCCATTTGGCTCAATTGGTTCTGTAATCCCATCTAATTTGGCTTCTAGCCTAATTCATGATCTGAATCCATATTTCATCATCTCCTTCATGTCCATCTTTGATCTATTCGGTGACTACATTCCCAAGTTTTGCTCAGTCTCTTCTATTTTGGCGATCTGCATGATTTATAGTGCGTGGAAAGCAACTCCGTCTAGATCTTCAATGAACATGACTGTGTGTTCCAAATAAGTTGATCGGCCCTATTCACCATGGACTACGATCGCTTGACAACCCCACTCAAATTTCATGCATTGGTGCATGGTGGATAGGATGGCCCCTGCCATGTGTATCTAGGGTCTTCCCAGCAGTAAGTTGTTTGAATAGGAAATATCCATTACTTGAAACAATATGGGAAATTCAACCAGTCCGATATGCAAATCCAAATAAATTTCTCAAATGACATCCTTCTGCGAACTAGGAAAAGCCCTCACCCTCACATGGCTTTCTTTGACTTCCCTCAGGTGGATTCCCAACTCTCGTAGAGTAGAGAGCGGGCAAATGTTAACTTCTGACCCCTCATCAACTTGTACTCAGGACACCACCTTGTCCCCACATTTGGCAGTGATATGTAGAGCTTTGTTATGACTCACGCTCGACAAGAAGCTCGTTTCTTTGGAAAGTGATCATATTTCCTTCAACCATTTTCCCAATAGTTACAGCCAGCGCCTCACTGGTGGTCTTTCTTGGCACACTTACCCACTTAGTACTCTCATTAGAGCATCCTTATGATTGTCGGAGCTCATTAGTAAGTCCATGATTGATATTTGCGCTAGAGTTTTATTCAGTTGCACCTCCACGGAGTATTCTTTGGTCGACATTCTCTTCTAGAATTCTGCAGCCTTGAGGTCTGTTATATTTCTTATTTCAATCTGATGTCTTCCAAAATTTGCTCGATTTGCATCCTCAGGAGCGTAGCATCTTCCTGACATAGTCATATCGTCGGCTGTAGCAGAGTCTGTCATCTTGGCTTTCCCCTTTTGCTGATATGTCCATGGGATAGTTTTGTATTCCCGACCCTCTTCATCCCCGGTAGCAACGGCAAGTTGTCGCTGATAAGTCTAAACCGTCACTGTGGGTCTCACTTGTATTGTGATCATCAAAGTCCTTTGAGGTGGGATCCTTGCGGCCTTTGCATTTCCTATCGTGACAATAGTTCCTTTCAAATCATATTCTTCATCCAAGGTGATCATATTGACCCCCTGATTCTGGTGATTTGGCACAAGATTGCGATTCATATTGGGCGGAGCTGGTGTGCACTAAATTGCTCCTCTTTTGATCAGTGTTTCAGTTTCATTTTTCAGCTTAAAAGAATCTTTAGTATCATGACCAGACACGTTTGAATGGTACACGTACATTTTGGTTGCATCAAAATACTTTGAAGGATACTCCGGAACCCTTCCTTCCATTGGATGTATCAATCCTGCTCTCCTCAATCTTTCAAACAACTGAGCTAAAGGCTCAACAATCGGAGTATAGTTTCTGGGGCCTTTCAATTCAAAATTTGTACGAAGTTATGGTGCATAAGTGGGTCGGTTTTGATGAGTGGTGGTTTGGACTGGAGCATATGGTCGTTGTGGATTCGGGTTATTATAGGCTCGAGGCGTGTTATATTGAGGTTGGGGTGATAATGTGGCTGTGTGCTGTAGACTGGAGCATAGGCGAGTGGTGGTAAATGATTGTTTGGGAAATAGGAAGTGTTTCCATGATGTGCACTGGGTTGATATTAAGGGACGACTGCTGAGACTTCTTCCTTTTTTTGTTTTCGCTACCGATTGACCCTGATTAGATTGCCTTGCTGGCTGCTTGCAGTGCACCCATGGATTGTACTTTACCAGATTGTATACCTTCTTCTAAGAAATCTCCCATCTTGACCAGTTCGGGGAATTTATGTCCCATCATACCCATCATTTTTTCAAAGTATATCCCTTCCTCGGCCCTGATGAAATACTTACTCAATTCACTGTCATCCAATGGAGGTTGTGCCCTGGCGGCTTTTGATCTCCATCGACGTGCATATTCTTGGAATGACTCGTATGACTTCTTCTATAGGTTTACCAATGCGAACTTGTCGGGAGTGATCTCCATGTTGAATCAGAAGAGATTAATGAATTCTTCCGCCATGTCCTCCAGTTTCATGAATCTTGTCGAGTATACCAGGTAAGTGCTTCTCCTGTCAGGCTTCTTATGCATTACTTTATCCTCAGCTTCTCGTTTATTCCCACTCCAACTAACTTGTCACAATATGCCCTCAAATGTGCATGGGGATCTCTCGTCCCTTCGAAGATATCAAACTTTGGAGGCTTATACCCTACTGGCTTATCCACGTCCAGATAGATACACAGATCCTCGTAGTCCAAACTTTCACTTCCCCGACAGACTTGGAGATTCTTCATTTGTTTTCTCAAGATTTGTAACTACTCAGACACTGACTCATCTTCCTTACGCCTAGCTTCCCTTTCCATCTCGGCATACTGATCAATATCATAAGGCACCCTGACCGTGACATGCATTGTAAAGGTAGGTTCAGAAATGGCCTATACAGGAGGAACATCATGCTCATGCGTAGCGATATGTGCCACAGGCATGTGCTGATTTTGGTGAGTGGTAAAGGTGACTCCGTCACGAGGAGGGGTGTGAATTGTGTTGGTGGTAACGACTGGATTTTGTGGTGTTCCAGGGGTTACTGGAGGTATAATTTGAGTCGTGGGGATTGAAGTAGGGGTGTTGTTTGCCTGGCATGATGTAAAAGGAAAGTGGTCGGGGATTGAGTCCAGAGAGGGGAAAGAGGTGGTTGCGGAAGCGTTGTCACGGCCAAATGTGCTAGTTACCTGATATGTTGTACTTCCTCCCTTAAAGACTCCATCTCCTGGGACATCCTGGCCACATAATCATCATTCCTTGTATCGTCCTTCTCTCCCGATCGCCCCGGGCTATCGACTATGACCAGAACATGTTAGGTCAAGTTTTCTGTGGCAGACATCTTCCCCTTCGATCTTAAGTTGGACGGTGGCTTCGCCAGTTTCAGGTCTACACAACCCAACTTTCTTTTGGGGAGTAATAATAAGAAATGAAAAAGAAAGAAAAAGAAACAAAGTCAATTTCTTCATTTATACAAACAAAGTATCACACAGAGCAGTTAATTTACATATTCAGGCAAGCGCGTTTTCCTAGAATTCTTGGGACCTCTCAGTGCCGGAGGTAGGCCTAAATCGCAAATGTTTGACAAACAATTAGACATGACACATTTAGATCCGAAGCAAGTTTTGTTTTCATTGATAATGTTTTGATTGAGATAAACGGGAACAGAGGTTACATCATTGTTTCTGACATTCACAGAACTGCATGGGCTTGAACAATTTGCCCTTAGGAAAAATTAAGGAGACTAGGGATAAAGATACAAAGTGGGAAAGAAGGGGAAATCAACCAACTCCTAGTAACCTGTCACGACCCTAAATCCATTAAAGGTCATGATGGCGCAGAACACCACTGTCAGGCAAGCCAAAAATAAGTACTTAATTTGGTTCTCATTTTTAATATTTCTAAAATCATATTTCCTTCAATTAAATAGTATAAAATGGAGTTTACAAAATACATAATAATATCTTTAAAAATTCCAATAAAGTGTAACCCATAATTGCCCAAAACTAGGAGTCACAAGTGCATGAGCATCAACTAGGAATATAAAATAAAATACAACATCTGTCTGAAATACAAATTGGACAGGAAAATATAAATACTCTGAACGAGACTCTGCTGGATGCGGACTCGTAACGTGGAATGCAGCTCACCTAAATCCCCGCAATAACCACGCCTCTGCACCCACAAGGCCACTAGACATATATGCACCTGCACAAAAATGTGCAACAAGTGTAGCATGAGTATGTAAATCAACGCGTGCCCAGTAAGTATCCCACTTAACCTCGAAGAAGTAGTGACGAGGGGTCGGCTTCGACACTTACTAAGGCCAACAATATGATAATATGAAATTCTAATTAAGCATGATATATATAACAATAAAACTCAGAACAAGAAGTAAATGAACAATTCATCACCCTATTTAAGTACCCAAATCACTTCCTTCATTTAAAACAAATAATCTTTCAAATAATGCATTTATACCAATTATAAAAAAGACTTCCAGTACTATTATCACGCATAAAATTCCACCGAGGACGTTCGGCCCGATCCAACATAAATATAAACCGTGCACTGCCGAGGGTCGAACGACATGAACCATAGATGTATCTACTAACTTGCCGAGGCGAACGGCCAACTCCCATGAGAGTAGTAGAAGAAATACCCTGCTCGTGAATCATACTTGCAACACAGTAAAATATAAATTATCAATAAATCATAACTCTTTCTTGATTTTTCTCAAAATGAAGACAATTCAACTTGAAGCTTTTAAATCCTTAAAATCCTTGACTTAGTTCCATTTGATACAATTAACAAATATAATCAAATAACGGTGTCCACAAAGCATGGTGTGAAACTAAAACTACTCGAACACAAACATGAATAGTAGCTACGTACGGACTATCATCATTTCGTGCGTACGTAGCCCCCAGCCCCCCCCCCACAAATAACAACACATATTAATTAAGTTTATCTATGGGGTAAATTCCCTCCTACAAGGTTAAAAAAGAGACTTACTTCACTCCAAAATTCCATCACCGGCTCCCAAGCCCTTCCAAAAACTCAAACCGATGCCCAATGCTCCAAATCTAGTAAATAAATGTGTAAACTCATAAATATATACTCCATTACTCATTATAATTCAATTTACAACAATTCCTAACTCCGCTTGAAAGGTCGATAAAAATCACCCTCAGCCCACGTGCCCGGATTCTGTAAATTTTCGAAGATAAAATTTACCCATGACACCACGAACTCAAATATATAATTTATTCCAAATTCCATGTCCAATTTCATGGTCAAAATCCAAAAATATCAGTTTCTAGGTTTTCTACCAAAATCCCGAATTTCTACAAATTTTCAAGTCTAAATCCATGCATAATCCAAGAATTTAACTTGCTATAGGTGGGAATCATTTACCTTGATATAGATGACCAAAATCTCCCTTCCAAGAGCTCCAAAAATCTCCCAACCAAATGAAAAGTGGAGAAAAATGGCCAAATCTCATCTTTAAAATGACACTGCCCAGCCCGACTTCTCGCTTCTACGGTCCAACAGCCACTCCTGCGGCTCCGCACCTAAGGAATTTCCATCGTAGGTGCAGTTCAAGCTCGGCCCAATAGCCCCCCGCATTTGTGCCCCTTACACGCTTCTGCGCCTTCGCTTTTGCGACTTCCCGTGCGCAGGTGCGGTCCCACTTTTGCGGAACTCGATTGCATCTGCGGTCCCAGCCTACCCTAGCCAAAACATCTTCTACAACCATCTTGGCCACTTTTACGGCAAAGCACCTTCGGCCAAAACCTCGCAGGTGCGGTTACACCAGAAGATAGATGCTTTAGGTTTTCCTTCTAAGTCCAAACTGGATCCGTTAATCATCCGGAATCCATCCGAGGTCCTCGAGACCTCACCCAAATATACCAATACGTCCCAAAACACATTATGAACTTAGTCGAGGCCTCAAATCGCGCCACAAAACATCCAAACTATGAAACACCCTCCAATTCAAACTTAATGAACTTTGAAATTCCAAACTTCTCCAATCGATGCCGAAACCTATCAAATCACGTCCGATTTACCTCAAATTTTGCACACAAGTCATAATTGATATTACAGACCTACTCCAACTTCCGGAATCAGAATCCAACCTCGATGTCAAAAAGTCCACTCCCGGTCAAACTTTTCAAAATTAACCAAATTTTTAACTTTCGCCAAATGACCCCAAAATGAGCTACGGGCCTCCAAATCCACATCCAGACGTGCTCCCAATAACAGAATCACCATACGGAGCTATTCCCAGACTCATAATCCCAAACGGACATCGATAGCATTGAAATGCACTTCAACTCAAACATAGGGAATTCTTCCAAAATGCTAACTTCCATAATAGGCTCTGAAACACTCCCGGGTCATCTAAAACCCACTCCGGGCATACGCCCAAGTCCAAAATCATCATACGAACCTATTGGAACCTCCAAATCCCGATTCCTAGGTCATTTACTCAAAAATTACACTTTAGTCAATTCCTCCAACTTAAGGCTTCCGAAATTAGAATTTTCTTTCCAAATCAACTTCTAACTTCCGAAATTCGATTTCGACCACACGTACAAGTCATAATACCTGAAGTGAAGCTGTTCAGGGCCTCAAACAGTTGAACGACACGCTAGGGCGTAAAACGATCGGTCGGGTCATTACATTTTCTCCCAGTTAAACATACGTTCGTCCTCGAACGTGCTAAGAACTGACATGGGGTTGTCTGAAATCACTGTTTAACACCTCGTGCACCTACCCGTGCTACCACAACTAAGTTGAGCACATTAGCTCGAGTAAATCTGAAGATTCTCCCCTTTATTTAGGAAAATAAGCCTTAGAGCCAATTTCCAACATCCGAAATTCTCTACTAGGCCTGCTTCCAACATACGAACACCGTTTCAATCACTATACGACGTACCAATACAGGATTGTATACTCTACCTGAATTCACACCATGCACTGTATTACTCACATGACCATAACAATATCCTCTGATGACAATAGCTGAAATCCCACAAATTTGATGCTCACCACACACATCATGACACATATAAGTCTTGTTCCGATTCTCGAAATGCCACGACAGAGAAGATGTGTAGAACTCCTAGCCACCTTTCGAATTGCAATTTATGGAGTCTCTTCCCTGACAAGAACCATCACCTCATTCTGGACCGAATAACAATATCTACTCTTTAATATGCTTCATATAAATCTGATCGCACTGATCCCAGGTCCAATAATCTCGTCTCACCCAGTACAAGCTGCTCAGGCAATAAGCCACCTCAGACACTACCAAAAGGCTCATATGATGCCACAATGTGCTAACAAGCTACAAACTCGAATGTGATACATAAGGAAAAATGAACTCTGGAAAGAGTTACTCAACCCACGTAGCTAATTAAACAACCGAAAGGATGTTAGGAACCTTCCTCCAGAAATGAGAGGTAAAGCACACCATGATAGATATGGGAAAATTGTACTCAATACCACATTGTTGCGGTGTGCAACCTGATCCAACCATGATATCATTGCAGCGTTCAACCTGATCCAAACATAATACTTGTGGCGGCGTGCCACCCGGTCCAAAAAACATATATGTGGTGGTGTGCCATCCGATCCAACCATATACCTGTGGCGGCGTGCCACCCGATCCACACATGGCAATAAATAGGGAAGTATCCATCAAGCCAAAACGCTTATACCTACGAAATACTCGAATATCAACCATAAGAACGCCGAGTGCATAATACAATTCCTGGGGAGACGGGTAGTATCATACGGTATAAACTCAAGCACAACCAAGGTGCAATAAATGACCTGCATCTCGAGAGTCATCCTGCTCATATAACACCATAAACTATACGGGATCTCAATACGAGTGCGAATAATCAAACCGCCTCACAACCCACATGGCATAATAGCGACTACACGGGAGGGCCGACAACAGAAATAACATCCAAGACCCGAAGACCCCTCCGAAAATAGCATTATGCTAAAATGAACACATCCGGCCTGATATAGAACCCGCATTCACATTTAGATCCATCCACAGACCTCAAGTCGATTCTGATCGTACCGCACTGGCTAATAACCTTTCAAGGATCCATAATGACCTCTTTTCCCATGACACATAAGAACCACCATCAAATCTGGAACAAACTTCCACAATTCACAACCAACTTAATAGAGCGCCTTTCAGGCCTATATTTTCACATTAGCGATAGTACCAAATCTCCGTACTTAGTTTCAAATCTTTAATCAATCCAGTGACTATATGTCTCACTTATACAATCTTCCCGTGGGACACACTCCCACGACCGTCCGCACCAGACAACGAGTCTGCACATCTATGCCACCGGCCACACAAATGTTGTAAAGCAATCAAGAATCCACAATTAGTTCGCAAAGCCTCCCATACAAGATACCGATCTCAGGTGACACCAAAGACAATACCAGCATACTTTAACCATCTGAGTCCTTTCTGGCTCGTCCGAGCTTGTGATATTCCTGCCAACCTAAATGGCAACCTTGATCCTCGACTTCCAATTCCCATGCCACCTCATGCACCTAATCATGCCAATACGCGAATGTACAAGAATTTTATCATAACTCCTAAACCACTAATAGGGTACACACTTCATCATATAGAAACCTTTCACTTAACTCATTTCAGGAGAACCATAGTGACACGCGACTAAATTCCCATAACCATAGAAAATACAAACCTCAAGTAGTGGTCTAAACCACCATAACTCTTCCAAAAAATCCTTTACACCACAAAGCCATACGAATCGAGTACCTCCCAAATCAACCAAGTTGTGGTGGCGCTCAAGCCCAAGTGTACCACCACAAACCACATGTATAACTTCATGCTGGAGAAACTGGTCACTGCCATAACTGTGTTGATTCAACCATTAACAACCGAGCCACTTCTTCTACTTTACTCGGGACTTGCCCTATAAATAATAATAGCTCCATTCAAAACATCCTAAACCCAAATCCGCACTTATCCGGGGTGACCTTATTTCACGAGACCATGCTATCTCGAAACCCACGAATCATCACATACTTTCCTTATGCGCATATTTTCATCTTCAACGGGTACACTCATTTTGATAATTTCCCTATGATTCCGAAGTTATTTTCTCCCATTCTTCCACTGCTACACCGCATACCGAAGATAACATAGAACACTCTAGGACCCTTTTATAATCCGCTGCAACAACTCGATACCTAACCCTACTACAGACTCAAAATCCTTAGGCACCACACTTTAACTTTTGAATCCACTAGGACCATTGTTGAGAATCACCCACTCTGTCTTGGTTCCGAAAATAATCAAAATCCAAGGCTCCACTAGCATATGAGCGCCCTCTCAAGAAGCACCCGGCTGAATCACTTTCCTTATAAATCACCAATACATGAAGCATAAATCCCGAATCTTCCCAAAGCCTGAACATGAGTCAATAAGGCCAACTATAGCACACATTCCTCAATCCTTTGCTAAAATTACCGCTGATGTTCTCTTTCCTTGGTCATAATAACCCACCAATATGACGATAACCAGAAATCTCACAAGTAGACAACCATGCAGTCCAATTGTAAGAGGTGGCGCTCTCCCACTTAGCTTGAAGCTACCATTGAATAACTTTGGAACGTACCAAGATTCCTTCTTCCTTACTGACATGACCTTGCGCAATTGACCCGCCAAATTCCTCGAAATCTTCATGTTAACCATTTCATGAACGCCTTGAATCACTAGCCTCATTTACATATTCGACCTCTTATCGGATAGCAAGTAAAATTCTTCGTAGAAGTTTCATCAAGACCACACAACAGTTAACCTGCTCACCAGAAATAACCCAACTGTGGAAATTACATGACGACATCTTCCAATAGTGCCGCACCGAGTACAATTACTACAAAATCAATAAACCACCCTGAGCTCGTGCTTATTCACCAGTTGTACAAGTCCTTTCACTCCCCATGGACATCAACTAAAGGTGCGACAATACATTCCAATCCAAAGTCATGTTGTATCCTTCTTCATATCATGCAACTCCTTTCCGTCGTATCCAACCCTTCTCCATATAGCAGTCAATATTCCAAATTAGGTTCGTAAACTTAGTCACTGTCCACCATGAGTTCCAAATCACTTTAAAATTTCCCAAGGCACGTAGCTATCCTATCACAGAACCCATCTGCTACTCTGCCACTCTCCCACTTTGGCCAAACCCTCTCCTTAAGCAACTACCCGGCTTCTATTTCTCACACTTGGCCTTCTAGAAATTTAACCACCACAAGACACCCCCCACATGTTCTTTCTCATCCTTCACTGCCCAGTTGTTGCCTTAAATCAAAATCTATCTCTATAGCAGTTGAAAAAATCGATCGCTACCAACTTTAAACCTTTCCGAAGATCATCTTCCTTGAGCCCTCAACACCCGTACCACCGATTAAGTCCTGAACCACCGCACACTGCGATCTCTGACAGCCGCTTCCCCGGCACTATTTCACACTACCCTGCCCCGAAGGAAAATTGATGAAGTCCATAACATCGGCGAACTTAACACATTCAATCCAGGGCGACGACACCACATCACAGATGAAAATTCCACCATGCTCGAAATACCAAGTCTCGTTACTCCGTCTACCCAAACCTAAACATTCATAGTCCGATTGTCTTTCCTTCGCCGGAAATAAAATACTGGATCTCGGAATCATGCACCGAGTAAACCTCCTTCCAAGTCATTCACTGCTTTGACGCATAGATAAGCATCCTACCATTACACAAACACGGTGCGTTAGAAATGCACGAACCGTCATAACAATCAATGCAAAACCTTAAAACCTTAGGTAATACTGATACTGAGCTGGAACGACAGAACGGCCTTCCGCAAGGCGACGACAATAGCCCAATCAAATACGCAGGGAGAAACAACCTGCACCACATCTGTAGTACTATTAAAATTCCTCGATTCCTAATTTATAACAAGCGCTTCACGTCGCATAAGACTGAATAGGAAGGGAATGAAGGCATAAGACTCAAAGGAATCGAATCGCACGATGAGGAATCAAGAAGGGAAATGCTCCTAACGGTCATGTAGCCTCTCGAAGATAAAGTACAGACGTCTCCGTACTGATCCGCAAGACTCTACTAGACTTGCTCCGGACACCACTGTCAGGCAAGCCAAAAATAAGTACTTAATTTGGTTCTCATTTTATAATTTCTAAAATTATATTTTCTTCAATTAAATAGTAAAAGATGGAGTTTACAAAAATTCCAATACAGTGCAACCCATAATCGCCCAAAACCCAGAGTCACAAGTGCATGAGCATCAACTAGAAATATAAAATAAAATACAATATTTGTCCGAAATACAAATTGGACAGGAAAATATAAATACTCTGGAGGAGACTCTGCTGGCTGCGGACTTGTAACATAGAATGCAGCTCACTTAATTCCCCGCAATAACCGTGCCTCTGCGCCCACAAGGCCACTAGACATATATGTACCTGCACAAAAATATGCAGCTAGTGTAGCATGAGTACGTAAATCAACGCGTACCTAGTAAATATCCCGCCTAACCTCGAAGAAGTATTGACGAGGGGTTGACTTCGACACTTACTAAGGCCAACAATATGATAATATAAAATTCTAATTAAGCATGATATATATAACAATAAAACTCAGAACAAGAAGTAACTGAACAATTCATCACCCTATTTAAGGACCCAAATCACTTCCTTCATTTAAAACAAACAATCTTTCAGTTCTATTATCACGCACAAAATTCCACCGAGGACGTTCGGCCCGATCCAACATAAATGTAAATTGTGCACTGCCGAGGGTCGAACGGCACGAACCATAGATGCATCTATTAACCTGCCGAGGCGAAGGGCCCGCTCTCATGAGAGTAGTAGAAGAAATACCCTGCTCGCGAATCATACTTGCGACGCGGCCAAATATAAATTATCAGTAAATCATAACTCTTTCTTGATTCTTTTCAAAATGAAGACAATTCAACTTGAAGCTTTTAAATCCTTAAAATCCTTGACTTAGTTCCATTTGATACAATTAACAAATATAATCAAATAACAGTGTCCACAAAGTATGGTGTAAACCTAAAACTACCCGGACACAAATAGGAATAGTAGCAACGTACGGACTCTCGTCACTTCGTGCATACGTATCCCGTCACAAATAACAACACATATTAATTTAGTTTATCTATGGGGTAAATTCCCCCTTACAAGGTTTGAAAAGAGACTTACCTCGCTCCGAAATTTCATCACCGGCTCCCAAGCCCTTCTAACAACTCAAACCAATGTCCAACGCTCCAACACTAGTAAATAAATGCGTAAACCCATAAATATATACTCTATTACTCATTATAATTCAATTTACAACAATTCCTAACTCCGCTTGAAAAGTCGATAAAAATCACCCTCGGGCCCACATGTCCGGATTCTGAAAATGTTCGAAGATAAACTTTACCCATGACAACACGAACTCAAATATATAATTTATTCCAAATTCCATGTCCAATTTCATGGTCAAAATCCAAAAGTATCAGGTTCTAGGTTTTCTACCAAAATTCCGAATTTTTACAAATTTTCAAGTCTAAATCCATGTATAATCCAAGTATTTAACTTGCTATAGGTGGGAATCATTTACCTTGACATAGATGACGAAAATCTCCCTTCCAAGAGCTCCAAAAATTGCCCAGCCAAATGAAACGTTGAGGAAAATGGCCAAATCTCATCTTTAAAATGACACTGCCCAGCCCGACTTCTCGCTTATGCGGTCCAACAGTCGCTCATGCAGCTCCTCACCTACGGATATTCCATCGTATGTGCGGTTCAAGCTCGTCCCAATAGCCCCCTGCATCTGCGCCCTTTACACGTTTCTACGCCTTCTCTTCTGCGACTCCACGTGCGCAGGTGCGACCCCGCTTCTGCGGAACTCAACCACATCTGTGGTCCCATCCTACCCCAGCCAAAACCGCTTCTGCGACCCTCTTGGCCGCTTCTACTGTAATGCACCTTCGGCCAAAACCTCGCAGGTGCGGTTACACCAGAAGATAGATGCTTCAGGTTTTCCTTCTAAGTCCAAACTCGATCTGTTAATCATCCGAAATCCATTCGAGGTCCTCGGGACCTCACCCAAATATACCAATACGTCCCAAAACATATTACGAACTTAGTAGAGGCCTCAAATCGCACCAGACAACATCCAAACTACGAAACACCCTCCAATTCAAACTTAATGAACTTTGAAATTCCAAACTTCTCCAATCGATGCTGAAACCTATCAAATCACGTCCGATTTACCTCAATTTTTGCACACAAGTCATAATTGACATTACGGACCTACTCCAACTTCCGGAATCAGAATCCAACCCCGATATCAAAAAATGCACTCCCGGTCAAACTTCGCAAAATTAACCAAATTTTCAACTTTCACTAAATGACCCAAAAATGACCTACGGGTCTCCAAATCACATCCAGACGCGCTCCCAATACCAGAATCACCATACGGAGCTATTCCCAGACTCAAAATTCCAAACAGACATCGATAGCATTAAAATGCACTTCAACTCAAACATAAGGAATTCTTCTAAAATGCCAACTTCCATAATAGGCGCCGAAACGCTCTCGGGTCATCCAAAACCCGCTCCGGGCATACGCCAAAAGTCCAAAATCATCATAGGAACCTGTTGAAACCTTCAAATCCCGATTCCGAGGTCGATTACTCAAAAATCACTCTTTAGTAAATTCCTCTAACTTAAGGCTGTCGAAATTAGAATTTTCATTCCAAATCAACTACGAACTTCTCAAATTTCGATTACGACCACACGTACAAGTCATAATACCTGAAGTGAAGCTGATCGGGGCCTCAAACCACTAAACTACATTCTAGGGCTCAAAATGATCGGTCGGGTCATTACATAACCATCCTGGAATCGTTCCCTATCTCATCTTCCTCTTCCGGCTCTTCCTTCGGATATTCTTCTAATTCCTCTCTGTCATCACTGAACTCAAATTCTTCTTCTGGATCTTCCTCCGACTCTGTCTTAGATTCTATCTCAATACACTCCACTACTCGGTCATCCTCTTCAGCAGGCGGCAACATGTGATCAATGGATCCTAGGAGCACTTGATGGTGCATCGAGGTAGTCATAAGGTAATGTGGAAGGATCTCATGGTAGATTTGCAAAGCAGACACTACGTCCTCCAGCTAGGCTATACCCTATCTACATGGTTAGGCTAGCTTGACTTCCATATTGATCCAGACATAATACTCCGGAGTGCACCACGAGTTTTGACCCATCGGCATTGTGACCAGATCATTCCACTCTTTGTGGAGTCTTCTTATCCTTGGTATTGGAATCTGTTTGTTATACTCTTCCTCATGAAGTGTTGTCCTCGTCCATAGAGGCACATCTTGGATCAACCCAAACTGTCTAAGAACCCGTAGGGGTGAGCATGGCTGGATACCCTCAAGTCCTATCAGCTCAGTGAAGTATTTTTTTAGGAGTCCTTAGGATTTCCCTCCCACCTAACCATGAAAGATTCCAATTGACCTATTCTCCACTTAGATTAGTCAACATTTCCCTTGGGAGTCCCAATGTCTTATCCTCTCGTTGTGGTTGCAGATCATGTTGTTGACGCCCACAAAGTAGTCAATTGTGGCCTCTCACTGGAAGAAATGTTATGTGGCCCAGATCTGAAGCAGCAAGTTATAGCCCTTAAAAAATCATACTCTGGTTCACACGCAGACAAAGCCCTTAGAATATCTGCTAACACTATCAGTACTAGAGTAGCTTGGAGGTTGCCACGGAATATTTCCAAAACCATGGGTAACAAGTTGATGTTGATCCGACCCCTTCTTTGCGGGAAAACCAACAATCCCAATAGCGCCAATGAGAAAGCGATAGGCTTGATACTCTCCCATGTTGCTTGATCACATTGAAATTCTCCCTAGTACCATTTATAGCTTTCACGATGTCCGAACCTATCAAACCACTGATCTAGGCTCACTCATCCATCCTCGATGTTTCTCAAACTTTGACTGTTTACTAGACCCAGAGCATCTACGATCCTGTAACCGGGCATGGTGACTGGTAGTATTGATCTCCTCCCTATAAATGATAGATCCTTGAAACTGGTAACTTCTTCCAATATTGGTACTAACTCACAATTAGCAAACTTGAACACAACCTTAGCTGGATCCCAGAACTCTATCAGCGGGCGAGTTAGCACCCTGTCTACTCGGATGTTTAGCAAAGCGGTCAGTGCCCTCAGATGTTTCCGAATCTCATCTCCATGCTCTCGACGGATATTCTTCCACCACTGCTTCAACTTGTGTGGTGCTCCCATCACCATATTGATCTCGGGGATGTTTTGGTTTATTTCCATTTCTGAATTAGGTAAAGAAAGGTTTTTGTAAGTGTTTGCTTCGGATCTTTAGGTGTCTCATCAGGTTTGTTCGTCTTTCCACAGAAGTCAAATCATTGGGTGCATGACCAATTGATATTAGGGTGCTTTCCTAATTGTGCATCGATGACAAAGACCGACTCACCTAAGATTTATGTAATATGACCTATGTTTGCTAAAGTAGAGTGTTTCATACTTTTGAATTGGAGTGAAAACTACGAGAAGTTATGTTAGTTGACCTGACAAAGCCATTCTCGAAAACCAATGAGATTTGAAAAGACGGCTCGGAAGGGTGTAAAATACAACCCTCGCGTGCCATTGTCTGTGATAGTGTACGGCCAAGACTCGATAGGAAGAAGTGTGATGACTATATATATAAAGTGGAAACAGATAAGGATGTAACTATAACAGGCATGATAATAAGCAAGCATAAGGAGCAAGTAAGATAGGTAAGCATGTAATTGCAAATTAAATACAGTTAAAGGAATGTACAAACAAATCTAAGTGCCAAATCTAATCTAAGTCTGCTAAGGTTAGAACCTAGGTGGGGTTTCCCTAGGAGAGTCGCCATGTTGTTACACCCTATTTTGCACTAGTCAAAACAAGATTCAACTTGTGATTTCTCTGTTGTTGATGAAAGTGAGTCGTCACCTAATATTTAAAGATATACTAGGGGTACCTATTTAATTACTAAAGTGATGTTCTTTACTATTCTGCTAACCGGTGAGATTATGGTTAAGGGTACTTGTTCTTCTAAGGGGAAGGTGTTAGGCACCCCTTAAAATCTACCTGAGGTAGCTCCATATGACTTAGACTTAATTCAAAGGATTAGTTGTTTATATTGTGCTTAACTAGAGTTTAAAGAGGTACGACTTGCTATATATTAGGACATAATATTTACAAAGAGGGTGTGTAGTTTGAAAAGGATATTAGTTTATAGGGGAATCTTAGAAAATAATGCGGGTATATATAAGTTTGAAAGAGCTTTCAAAAAATATGCGTATAATATTTGTATTTATGAAAACATGTGAAAAGGGAAGCTAAATCATAAAACACCCCTTTTAAAGGATGGATGTTCATGTTACTCTAATAAGATTGAGATATTATAAAAGCGAGCCTAAGAGGTACCTTGACCTTTTTAACCTTAGACCTGAGGAAATTGTTTGAAAATCTTTGTTGAGCGGCAACACTTTGGTTTTCCGAAAAGAGGATCGATTTTCTTTTTGAAGGTCAATCTTGCGATTCAATTCTGATTCTTTTGAAAGAGGGACTGTCGTCTCTTGCTAAGCAATTTTTGGCTTAAAAATCTTCAAGAAAGGTTAGCAAAAATATAGCAGATTAATGATGTGAATAATTTATGATTACCGAATGGAGGATTAGCTACCAACTGAATTTCTTTTAATCCTATGTTTTTTGGGGCTTGACTAAGTTGTTTACATAATTTAAGGAATAAATTAAAAGCATTCAATTCAATATGATAATTGTTATACATATGTGAGAAATAAATCAACCAGAACACAGTAAAAAGCATTAAGGCAGTGATTCTAAGGTAAAGAAGCAGTAAACAATAAAGGAGTAAAGGAGAGGACGGACTCTGGTTCTTTTGGGCCTCAAAGAGGCAGGCCTAGCAATAGCAAGAATGGGCAACAACTGACTTCGAACTTCTAAAATGCAGCGACGCTGGACTTGGGCCTGAGTTCCTTAGAACTCAGCATGCCCAAACATTGTACATGTCAAAAATGAGAAAGTCATTAGAGAATAATACTCTATATATGTTCATACATTAAAACTTGCAAGCAAAAGTAAGAAGAAGGTTACTAACATTATTTAAACATTATGAAGGTCATACAAATGTGGTGGCTATATATAGCAAGTGATCCACATTGAAAACCTTTCGTTGTCATTAAACACTAAATCCAAAGAGAATAACGAGTGTCAATGAATTAAAGGCTAAAGGTAGAGTTCCACTTAAGTTCGAAGCCCTCTTTGATTTTCTCCGACACTTCAAAGTTCTCAAGGGCCACAAGTCCTAGGGCAATGCTTGTGCCGGGGAGAGTAGCCCAAATAAGAGTTAAACTCTACTCCCAAATAACCCTAATCACTAACGACTCATTCTTCCCTATAGGTTTAAGTGCCAATGAGGCACTTTCAATGCGAATCAATCATTATAACAACACTATACCACAGAAGCATACCCTTTTCTTAACAAAATAACAAAAGGAATACAAAAACAGTTTTACCTACGTTTTTTCATAACTATATTTCCAAAACTAGGTGAATGATTAATACAATAAACAGGTCTAAAGGTCAAGTTTCGAACAGACATAGGGACAAAGATGTTATTATGCTACTACTAAGGAACCAAACACCTGAAATCAGAGAAAAGAGCAGATAGTCCAAATCTTCAATAGTTAACGAATACAAATATATTTGCCTTTACAGCCTCTTAAACAGACCAAATTACTGATTGTGTAAACTCAAGACTAGTTTTATCATATGCAAGTTAATAATATTATTGGAATCTTTGGAGGTGTCCACCAAGGTTTCAAACAAGTAGCTATGGTCAGAACTTCTACATATATCATTAGAGACACCAGAACACACTCAAAGTTTCAACAAGACTACAGGTGTATAACTTTGAATAGAACTCCTAAGATTTCATAACAGAACCCCATGCCACCAGTCTTTCCTATCTTTGAAATTACTGACATACTCATCTCTCTCTAAGAATGTTAATATTACAGTAATTTCATTTGAGAGAAAGCAAATTTTTGTATCCAAACAGTAACAACAAGAAGTTTTCTTAGGGTTCACAGACTAGGTTCAATTCAGATTAAAGGGGAAAGAGAGAACTTGATACAGTTTCAAGACAGTGCACATAAGCATGAAATCATGAAGGACAAATAAAGATGCATGTAGAACCTTCATTAAAATACACACATAGATGTTTCAGCTAAGGTTATGATCTTAAAAAAAAACATGATGAGTTTTAATCATTATAAAGTCGGGTCGACAATGTCATTAAGGAGGTTAAAGACAAAGGAGATCTTATACTAAGCAGGCTTAATTCAGTTGTACAGATTAAAGGTTAACATCTAAAAAGGATGGAATTCTACCGAACTTATAAAATAGTTAACACTCAGCTACAACAGACATGACTATAGCCTAGTTCATGAGAGATGACGTGATCATAACAGAATACATGCAGAATGGTTTCTGGTGTTCATAAGAGTTGACCTAGTTACCTTAGTGAGACTGTTTAATTTAAAGAGACTTAGAGATGTGATTAGTAGTTAAACATAGATATAAGGCTTTCATAATAATGATTCAAAGGATGCATTAGGGTTAACAAACACTTATATGAAGAAATAAAGCACCTTGAACACTTAATCTTCACATACTTGAATTAATGATGAAATATTAATCCATGAGCACTCATGTATGTTCTGGTTAGAGTCATCAAATAGTAACCTCAAATACAAAATATCAGAATACAGAAACAGTGTGATAGATATAAAGACCACAACAGAACATTTAAAGAGATCTGAAGTCTAGACAAATATGAGAAAATATTAAGGCACATTAAGGAACTTAATCATATAAATTATTTGATTGAAAATAAAAGTCATCAAGGTCACATGATAACTCAATCAATACTGATTAGAGATAATTAAAAAGCATAAAAGATTAACATAGATAAACAACAAATCATTATGAACTGGAATAAACTACTATAAACTATTAAAAAACATCATAAACAAAAATAGTTAATTTGAAGATAGCGACATATCCATGATTTTCCAACAAGACAATCAAAAGAGAAAATGGTGGAGGTATATTGACCTCCTTTTGTGCAACAGACCAAACAAGATTTAACTTTGTCGTGTAAGAACCAAAGCTTCAAGCTTCTGAGTAGTGAAAGAACTCGAAAACAAAAAGAAACAAAAATTTATGAGAGGGAGCCTAAGCTATTTTCTTTTTAAATCTTAGTGGTTTTGGTGCTTCGTATTGAATTTATTATTTCTTGTTAGGTCTTTTTTGGTGAGAGCATTCAAAGCTCTATTCTTAGTGGCATTTAATAGCTTAGGTTACAAATTCAATCTAGGTAGTGGAAGATGACAGATAGTGGATGATGTGAGAAAACTTGAGTGAAAATCAGAGACGACAAATGGGGAAAATGGTGAAGCAATTAACCTGAGTGTGGGGAAGTGAGAGATCGATCGTTGAAGCATGAGAGACCATTTGTCAGAACCTTAATACACAGAGGTCATTGCATGTGACCTTTGGATATCGAATATCAATGATGAAGCCAGCTAAGGTCTTCATGCTTGCTTCAATTTTAAAGCACAAAGCCAAAAGCGGATGAAATCCCAAGTCACCGTTTTAGACCTAGGGTTGTGATTTGGGATTTTACGTTTTGACAACGAAAGAGGAAAGATCTAAGCGAGAATCGCGGCTAGCAGGGACAGATATGGAGGAAAAGGGAAAGGGGGCGGCTGGGGTGGAAGTGAAAATGATTAGGGTTTCTTGGGTGAGACCAATTGGTAGGTTAAAGTGGGAGGAAGAGATTTGGGCCATTAGATTATTTGATCAACGGCCCTGATAATTTGGATATTAACAAATTTTAATCGAGAAAGTATGTGAGCCATCAGATCCATGTGTTTCAACAGCCGAGATTAGATTTAGGAGGCATTAAAAATAAAGGGAAATCAAGGTAAATAGTGGACCATTGATCAGATGAATCAACGGCTCAAATGCGTGTGTGTCTCTTATATGAGTATGGGAGATAGGCGACCTGGCTCGAGCAGATTGGTCCAGAGAGGTGGTCGTGGATCGTCAAGGTGGCAATTGAGGGGTTATTGGACTGGGTATTTCCGGATTGGGCTTGGTATTGGGTCAAAATTAATTTAAATAGTGGCCATTTTGTATTTTGATTATGAATTGCAATTATAGCCTTTTAGTCTTTTAATCCTTTTGAAATTAATTTAAATAAACTTAATTATTTTCACTAAAAGGTAGTAGGAATTATAATAATCAAATATACCACTAATTAATGTAATTAATTATTTATAAAATACTTTGTTTCCTAAATTATAACACTAATTTTGAATTGTTAACATAGTGATGTAATTAATCAAAATTATAAGAAGTGATTTGTTAAATTAATTATAAAGCCTATATGGTGTATTTTAGAAATTACTTTGATAGTGTTAAAATAATAAGTATGTTTGTAATTACATAATATCAATACTGGGTGATTACTTTCAAAACTAATTCTTAACTAATTTTGTAAAAATAGGTATTAATTGATAGAAAATACTTTCAAAATATTCATTGTGATTTATTAAGTGTAAATAAATTAATTTTAAAAGGGAGAGTAAAAATTGGTCGTCAACAGATTTGTTTATATTTCATAATTCTAACCTCAGTTTTAGTGTTTGATTGATGATTTGAATTGGAAAAATTGGGAATTTTAGTAAAAACATTTCAAAAACTTAAAATGATGATTTGTAGGCCGATTTGAGGTCGAAATTGGATGATTTTGGTATGGTTGGACTCGTATCGGAATGGGTGTTCACAATTTATGAGTTTTATCAGATTCCAAGGAACAAACTCGGGGTTGATATTTTGATTGTAGTTAAAGATCGAATCTTTATTATCGGAATTATTTACTATGGCTTTTATAAATTATATTAAATTATTTTAGTTAGATACGAGTCATCTGGAGGTTGTTTCACACGGGAAGGGCTTCTTGGAGCATTGTTTTAGCTTCTTTGAGTTAAGTATCTTGCCTAACTTTTTGTGGGAGAACTTCCTCGTAGTATTTGATCTGATTACACTATTTGAAACATGTGAAAGACGTGTACATAAGTGAACATGGGCTTATATGTGGCATTTGACTAGTTTAGACTCTTAGATTATTTATATGCACTTAATTGAAGTTGTTATTTCATGGAATATCTTTCATTGTTGAGTTTATTCCTTATGTTCCATTGTGGCGCGGTTAAAATTCTTGAACACTATGTTGTTGAGCCGTGGGTTATGTGTTGTTGTGATATTGGTATTGTTGTTTTGGCAATAGTGTGGCATATGTAGACCTGTTGTGTGGATTGATTATTGTTATGCGGAGTATGAGAGTGGCATTTTACTGTTGTTGATTGTGCGTAGCGATACAGGTGGCTATTGATATATTGTCTAGGGCGGAGCGATACGGGTGACAACTATTATTTTCAGGGAGGAGTGAAATGGGTGCCTATTGTGTTATTGTCAGGGTGGAGTGATATGGGTGGCTATTGTGTTATTTTCAAGGCAGAGCGATACATGTGGTTATTGATTTATTGTCTAGGCGGAGCGATAAGGGTGACTATTATGATATTGTCAACGTGGTGAGATAAGGGTGGCTTTATAGGGATGTTATGTGATGCCCTGAGGGTGTGTTGTTGATGAAGAGGGATATTCTTGCTTGTTCTTATGACTTCCTTGTGTGTGGCATGCATATTACGCGATTTGTTGTGTTATACCCAATGTGCTACTCGATGTCTCTAATATTACTTGATGATTTGAGTTGTCCTAGTACACTTGCACATGCATACGTCATAACATGTCATTTATACCAGTCCAGGAGTATGAGACTTGATGTTCATTAATCATGTACATATATTCTTGTATATCTATTTTCTTTGTGATATGGTTTGGACTGGTAGCTTGTGACCATACCAGGTGGATTGTGATATTAAGTCTGTGACCACGCTGGGTGGATTGTGATATTGAGCCTATGACCACGTCAATAGGATTGTGATATTGAGCTTGTGACCATGTCGGGCAGATTGTAATATTGAGCCTGTGACCACGCGGTGAGGATTGTGATATTTGTACGTGAGTTGTCCATGAGGTTGTGACTTATGTTGTGGCACGAGGTCTTGGCCGTGCGAGGGTGATTGATAACGCGGACACGGGGTGCCATGTGTATAAGATTCGTGATTTGTGACTTGATATTTTTGGTTATGAGGTGTGGTGTATCGGGTGACTCTTTTCGTAAATCCTGTGTCAGAACAGTTTGTTGATTAGAACATTTGTTGATTTTCCTTAATTGCTTACACTTGTATTTTATCTGTGTTTTGATTATTTTGTTATTTTATCGCATGATATATCTTTGTGCCATTTATTTTTTTTCTTTCTGTTGTTAGCTTTATATTGATATTATGCACAGGTTATTTGATTAGTAAGCATCTTGACTTGAACCTCGTCACTACTCCACCGAGGTAAGTCTTGATACTTACTAGGTACCGACTGTGGTGTCCCATACTACACTTTTGCACGTTTTTGTACAGATCCAAGTGTTGGAGGATGTGGATCGAGGCAGAGTTAGCTTCTTTGATCACAATGATTCAAGGTAGAGTTGCTTGATCTCCACAATCCCTTCGAGTCCTTTCCTGTTTAATTATAATGTTGATTTTCTATCCGAACAATATTGTATTTTGTTTTGAGATATTTTTATGTATTCAGCTAGAGTTCGTGACTCTTTACTACCTAGTTTTGGGGAATTTGTCTTGACTCTTTACTACCTCGTGTATGCTTGTATCACCTTTATTTCTATATTTATATTAAACCATGTTTTCATTATCTCATGTTTATATGGTTTAATTATTGTAAGTGATCGGCTTACCTAGTTATTGAGACTAGGTGCCATCATGATCCTTAAGGTGGGCTTTTGGGTCATGACAAGTAAGTGATGATTTGTGGGTATTGGATTGTGTTGAGGTGGTGTAGTTGTGGAACTTGAGGCAGTGGCGGATTCAAATTTTGCGTAGGTATGGGGTTTTGATATTGCTGGGTGGTAAGAAGATTCTGTGGAGCTTATGGTTGTGGGTTCCAAGATTGCGACGAATTCCGGGCACCTTAGAATTCCAGGATCTCATGTTCTAAGCCAAGAATCAGCTCGTTCTGCCCCAGTGTGCTTCTCCCATCAGATGTTTCTATATTCTCCGCCAAAGAAGCGTTGTATTTCCTATTTCCACTTAAGTTGTCCATTTTTACTTTACCTTTGCCTTTGATGTTGTTAGGAGGGGGAGGAGGCAAAGGACCTCTAGACCTTTTATGGTATGTTGATGTTGCCAGAGTGCACAAACCAACCTTTGGAAATGGGAAAAATCAAAAGAAAGAAAAATAAAAAGGTACCCAAGTCTGTCACGACCCAAATCCCAACCTGTTGTGATGGTGTCTATCACATTACTAGGCAAGCCGACAATCACATAATAACTATGCATTTGAATTAAAAACATGATTTTTAACAAGTTCAACAGCGGAAAATCTCATAGATAACTGATAAAAACAATTGAAACTCAACGACAACAATTACCAAAATCCTGGTGTCACCGAGTACATGAGCTACTAATATCAACATAGTTTAAAATTATAGTACAACTGTCTGAGAAAATAAAACAGTACTAAAATAAAATGAAAGGAATGAGAGTCAAGGTCTGCGGGCATTATAGCAGATACCTCGAAGTCTCCAATCACATACTAACACCAGATCTAGCAATCACAGTGTGCAGAAGTACCTCGATCTGTACACAAAGTGCAGAGTGTAGTATGAGTACAACCGACCCAATGTACTTAATAATTAACAGGACTAACCTTGTGCTGAAAGCGGTGACGAGCTCAGAAAGATATAGTCCCAATCAAATAATGATAACAGAGATATAATAAGATAATGACAGTAATAACTTAGAAAACTTCCATATTCAGCTCGTACACAGTACATAAATTTAGGCATGCTTTCAAGTTCATCAATTTAAGCCCAACACTGATAAAATATGCCAAGTACAGCTAGCATGAGGAATGTTACAACTTTGTGCCTACAAGTCAAATAGGCAAGTCAAATATAATACATCACAGTGATACTCTCAGGTACTCATACTCTCAGAGTACTCAATCTGTCTATCTCAAACTCCCACTCATCACACACAATCACTCAGCATTAAACGGTACCTACGTTCACTGCTGGTATGTCAGACTGTGGAGGGGCAGATCCTACCCAAACTCTAATATAAAGCCAATATGGCCTACTGCGGTATGCAACCCGATCCCATAAAAGATAATATGATAAGGCCTGCTACGGTGTGCAGCCAAATCCCATAAATAAGCGAATAAGGCTTGTTGCGACGTGCTGCCCGATCCTATAAATATCACTCACAATCCGGCTCTCAGGCCCAACTCGGTCATCAATCTCTCTAGTCTCACGGGCTCACAAATCTCATACCACTCAGCCCGAACAATGATAACATGATGTAACAGTAAACGATAACAGAGACTGAGATATGATATACATATAAATAAATATGATTGAGTACATAATTGCAACTTAAGAAAATAACTCAATAGCAGAAATGACCTAAGTGGGTCCCAATAGAATAAGCACGTAGCCTAAACATGATTTCTAACATGGATCACAGCTCAATTACTCTAACACATAGGAATTCCACGGATAGAAACAAGACTAGATAAATACACAATACCACAGAATCAACTGAGTCATAATTACCATGGTGCATACCCACATGCCCGTCACCTAACATGTGCGTCACCCCAACACCAACCATATAATACGTATTCCAGGGATTCATACTCTCAGTACCAAGTTTAGAAGTGTTACTTACCTCAAAGTGTGTAACTTAATTCTCCAACAAACCCTTGTCTCGCGAATCGGCCTCTGAACCACTCGAATCTTGTCACAAATAATTTAATATAATCAATACAAGCTATAGGAATCGATTCCATACGATAAAGCTAATTTCTTTAACCAAATTCAAAGAGTCAGCCCGAAAAGTCAACCCCGCACCCACGCCTCGGAACCCGACAAAATTTATAAAATTCGAACACCCATTCAACAACGAGTCCAAGCATACCAAAATCATCCAATTCCTACCACAAATTGACCCTCAAACCCCCAAATCTTGCCCTCCAATCTCTAGTCCAAAATCCCCCAAATTTTACCTTAAAGGAACATAATCTAGGTGTAGAAATCAACGGGTATTCAACATTATTGGACAAGAGTGATAAAAAAAAATAGCTTACCTCTTGATTTGTGGTGAAATCCCTCACCAAAATCGCCCCTAGCCGAGATCCCCAAGTCAAAATATGAAATAATACTCTAACCCACGATTTGGGGTTTTTAAATCTGCCCAGGTACGCCTCCTTCGCGAATGCGGAAAGTGGCTCGCGTTCGCGAAGCACAAATCTTAGCCACTGAAAATTCCTCTTATGCAAACGCAAAAACTCAGTCGCGAATATGATGACCTCTTACCCAATGTCTACGCGAATGCAACCCCATTCTCGCGAACGCAAAGGCTAAATGCTTGGTGTACCAAGCCGGCCTCGCCCTTCTATGAGAACGTGGAGCCCCTCTGCCGATCGCGATGAATAGAACCACTAAACTTTCGAGAACGCATACACCTTCTCGTGAACACGATGAATAAACTTTGCCATTCACCCAAATACACTTCGCAAACATGAGACCTCTCTTGCGAACGCAAATAAGGAAACCAGTTACAGCCATTTCAGCAGTCCAACAAGTACAAAAATGAGCCGAACATGATTCGAATCACACCCGAGGCACTCGGGACCCCATCCAAACATACCAAAACATCCTAAAACATCATACAAACTTAGTCGAAGCAACAAATCACATCAAACAGCATCGAGATCATGAATCGTACCCCAACTTAAGCCTAATGAACAACTGAACTTCCAACTTCTACAACCAATGCCAAAACACACTAAACCAACTCCGATTGACCTCAAATTTTGCACACAATCCACAAATGACACAACAGACCTATTTCAACTCTCGAAACCAAAAGTCCAGCCCGATATCAACAAAATCAACTCTCGCTCAAACTTCTCAACTTTCCAAACCTTCAACGTTCCAACTTTCGACAATTCAAGCTAAAATGGCCTACATACCTCCAAATCAATATCCGAACATACTCCTTAGTCCAAAATACCTATACGAAGCTATAAGAACCATCAAAACTCCATTTCGGAGTCGTTTACTCATAAGTCAATATATGATCATCTCTTTCAACATAAGCTTCCAACCTTGAGAATAAGTGTCCCAATTCATTCTGAAATATTCCCGAAACAAAAACAACCACCCTCTCAAGTCATATAACAACAAATTAACATAGAATAAGCAATAAATGGGAAAATGGGGCTACAATACTCAAAATGACTTATCGGGGTGTTACAAAGGCATTAACGTAAAATGAAAAAGATCATTTGCGATATTTAAATAGATAACACATAAAGCATGCAATAACTTGCGTCCTAATTTGGGGTCGTCGTTGTGCCTGAGTTAGGCCTAAGTGACAAGTAGAGTTGGATAAATTTGTGCCAATATTGTTTCATCCTATTCGTGCGAAATAAATCAAACCATTCTATTACTAAAATAAAATAAGGAAATAGAATCACTAATAGCTCAAGGCCTTATTACATCAATTCTAAAACACAATATAATGCTAAAAATAATTTTGAAATCTCATTACATAAAGGAATTTCCTATTCTACTTGGTCCCAAATACCTCTTCCCCATGTCTTGCCTTCTTTGATCCTTCGATCATGTTCCCGAGGTCGTGCATGTCAATCACCAGGTAGACCATATCCAGTTTTTCGCCTTCATCATAACCCATACCCTGGAAGTCCCAGAGTCTCTTCCTTATTTTCCCCTCTAACTCTATCAATCCCTCCTCTAGATATTCTAACCTTTATGTTTCTTTGTTTGGTATATCTCTCCATTCTCTCCATTCTCCAGAGTCTCTTCCATGTTTGTATTGCGTTGCTCCATGGTCTTGGCTTTGAGACCGAAGACCCTCTTGCGCAGCCTTTTGTATTTCACTTGGGCTTCAGCTTCTTTGTCTATGATCCTTCTCTTTAGTTTGGTACCTGGTTTGACATCTCCGGTTATGTCATCCTCCAGCCACGAAAGATAGTAACACATGTGTCGAGCATGATACCTATCGGGCTCAATGGTCTCTTCTCCCATAATGATTTTCTGATTCCACATATGTTGGGCTTCGAACTTGAAAGGTATGACGTCCCCCTTAAAATCTGCCTTGTATAATGTCATGTTGGATACTTGTGGTATAACTTTCTTTCTTCCATCTTGCCTCATTACTCTTATTGGAACATAAGGGTAAATTCCTCATAACCCTATCAACACCAGATGAGTAGCTTTCTTAGACCGTATTATGAATTCCTTCCTTGGAAACCATTCGAACATCCACTGTACATGTTCCTCGGTCTAATTGCTGAAGAGATGTGCCCATCCTTTAGCATCGTGGGTCTTGCGAATCTTTCAAGAGAAAAGGTCATCTTCTTTGGGTGGTGGCTAGCAATATAGTCATACATCGGCCTACAAAGAAATTCCTGACAGCAATCGCCTCTTTGGAGATGCTCTATTAACCATATTTGCAACAGAAGATTGCTCCCTTAAAAGTAACATGCCCCGTGCTTGCATCGGTCCAGAGCTCTGTACATTTCTACTAATATCATGGGGACAATAATATAGGTTTGTCCATCGATCACCTCTTCTTTAAACAACCTAGTTCATCGTTCTTCTTGATCCCAAACATTTTAAGAAAAATTGTAGGGTGTGAGATTTTCAGGTACAAGCAGACGGGGATTATCCCAAGGGATTCTAGAAATCCTCAAATTTCCTCCAAGAGTGGGGTCATCTCTAAGTTTTCAAATCGAAAGACGATCATTTTCTCGTCCTAAAACATAGTAGCAGTCTCAATTATCTATCTACATGGCTGAACGTCCATCAAGGACGACAAGTTGCCCAGTATTATATGATTCCCATCACACTGAGGGAGGTTGTTCCACGAATCGATCAACATGGACGGAATTCTTTGGACCATACCTAACCTAGGAATGTTGTGCAATATTTTCTGTATTAAAAAAAAGAGTTAGCCCTACCCCCTCATGATTTGATCAATTAAGTGATAATAGTCAATATGTTGGCACATTTTCTCCTAGTAATGCACATAATATGAATGTATCCCTCGGGATGGTAGAGATCCATTTTTGACTTTGGACAAGATTTATCTAAACGGATTTAATACTCCACGTGTATTTAATCCATCCTAGGCCTAACATGATACATGCAAAGTTTCGATCAGACTAGGCTTCTAAAGGTCTATCTGGTACTCTTAAGCGAACAAAACTTAAGAGGGACAGATGCGGGACCGTCGACTGCACAGTTAATCGACTAGTCTACCGCTAACAAGACTATCCGATTTAAAAAGGTATTTAGAAAGTGCAGATAATCATCAAGCGTCGCTACGTTGATAGTAGGCATGAGTGAAATATGATGTTGAAAGCGTGTATATAAAAACGATAGAACGTAGCCAAATAATTTTACATTATGAAGAAACACATAAAGACAATATTTGATAATGCGATAAATAAGTAAGGAAGAGAAGGAACAGAAAAGAAAAAAAGTAAATAGTTAGCAAGTTTCTCAAATAAACATAAAATTCAAAAAAACATGATTGTACAGTAAAGCAAATAAAGGAGAGAGGAAAGGAAAGTTAATGGTGTAACAATTTCGAGCAAGTAAAGGGGTGGGGAAAGGGAGGTACGTGAAAGAAATCAAATAAAGCAACTGAATTAATAATCCCACACAAGCAAAAATCCTTTATAGTAAGAGCCTAAGTATCCCCAACAGAGTCGGTGTCACGACCCAAAATCCACTATAGGTCGTGATGGCGCCTAACACTTCTGTCAGGCAAGCCAACGGTAATTTATCAATTTGATTACTCATTTTATTACTTTCGAAAGCACAAACTTTAATAAGAAAATGAGATTTACACTTCTAAATAACGGGAACATACATCATTTATAATTAATAAAAGAAATAAAAGGCGATAATAATGTACGAAACACTAAGCATCAACTAGTATAACCCTCAAAACCCGGTGTCACAAGTGCACGAGCAATGTATAATATCATGTTGGATACTTGTGGTATAACCTTCTCTCTTCCATATTGCCTCATTACTCTTATTGGAGCATAAGGGTAAATTTCTCGTAACCCTATCAACACAAGATGAGTAGCTTTCTAAGAACGTATTATGAATTCCTTGCTTGGAAAATATCCGAACATCCATTGTACATGTTCCTCGGTCTAATTGCTGAAGAGATGCGCTCATCCTTTAGCATCGGTGGGTCTTGCGAATCTTTCAAGAGCAAAGGTCATCTTCTTTGGGTGGTGGTTAGAAATATAGTCATACATCAACCTACAACAAAATTCCTGACGGCAATTGCCTCTTTGGAGATGCTCTATTAACCATATTTGCAACTGAAGATTGCTCCCTTAAAAGTAACATGCCCCGTGCTTGCATCGGTCCAGAGCTCTGTACATTTCTACTAATATCATGGGGACAATAATATAGGTTTGTCCCTCGATTACCTCTATCATTGTTCTGGCAATCATGTCTAGTCGAGTATGGATTTTTCCTCTTTGTATCGTGAAGATCAGTAGTCCCAAGAAACACACAATGAAAACATAAACCCTGTGGTAAATCCACCCAACCGAAGTGATGGCCAATTCTTTGTGAAATAACTAATATGATTTGCTGTGTCCATAGCGTTCATACAGAAAATCAAAAAAAATGTAAGACTTCTTCAAATAACCTAGTTCATCATTCTTCTTGATCCTAAATATTTTATGAAAAATCGCAGGGTGTGCGATTTTCAGGTACAAGCAGACGGGGATCATCCCAAGGGATTCTATAAATCCTCAAATTTCCTCCAAGAGTGGGGTCATCTCTATGTTTTCAAATTTAAAGACGACCTTTTTCTTGTTCCAAAATATAGTAGCAGTCTCAATCATCTCTCTACATGGCTGAACATCCATCAAAGATGGAAAGTTGCCCAGTATCCTTCTTACATGATTCCTATCATACTGAGCGAGGTCGTTCCACTTATTGATCAACTTGGACGGAATTCTTTGGACCATACCGAACCTAATAATGTTGTTCAATATTTTTTGCATTAAAAAAAAGAATTAGCTCTACCCCCTCATGATTTGATCAATTAAGTGATAATAGTCAATATATTGGCATATTTTCTCCTAGTAATGCACATAATATGAATGTATCCCTCTGGATGGTAGAGATCCATTTTTGACTTTGGACAAGATTTATCTAAACGGATTTAATACTCCACGGGTATTTAATCCATCCTAGGCCTAATATGATACACGCAAAGTTTCGATCAGACTAGGCTTCTAAAGGTCTAACTAGTACTCTTAAGCGAACAAAACTTAAGAGGGACAGACGCGGGACCGTCGACTACACAGTTAATCAACTAGTCTACCGCTAATAAGACTATCTGATTTAAAAAGGTATTTTAGAAAGTGCAGATAATCATCAAGCGCCGCTACGTTGATAGTAGGCATGAGTGAAATATGATGTTGAAAGCATATATATAAAAACGATAGAACGTAGCCAAATAATTTTACATTATGAAGAAACACATAAAGACAATATTTGATAATGCGATAAATAAGTAAGGAAGAGAAGGAACAGAAAATAAAAAAAGTAAATAGTTAGCAAGTTTCTCAAATAAACATAAAATTCAAAAAAAACATGATTGTACAGTAAAGCAAATAAAGGAGAGAGGAAAGGAAAGTTAATGGTGTAACAATTTCGAGCAAGTAAAGGGGTGGGGAAAGGGAGGTACGTGAAAGAAATCAAATAAAGCAATTGAATTAATAATCCCACACAAGCAAAAATCCTTTATAGTAAGAGCCTAAGTATCCCTAACAGAGTCGGTGTCACGACCCAAAATCCACTATAGGTCGTGATGGCGCCTAACACTTCCGTCAGGAAAGCCAACGGTAATTTACCAATTTGATTACTCATTTTATTACTTTTGAAAGCACAAACTTTAATAAGAAAATGAGATTTACACTTCTAAATAACGGGAACGTACATCATTTATAATTAATAAAAGAAATAAAAGGCGATAATAATGTACGAAACACTAAGCATCAACTAGTATAACCCTCAAAACCCGGTGTCACAAGTGCACGAGCAATGTATAATATCATGTTGGATACTTGTGGTATAACCTTCTCTCTTCCATATTGCCTCATTACTCTTATTGGAGCATAAGGGTAAATTTCTCGTAACCCTATCAACACAAGATGAGTAGCTTTCTAAGAACGTATTATGAATTCCTTGCTTGGAAAATATCCGAACATCCATTATACATGTTCCTCGGTCTAATTGCTAAAGAGATGCGCTCATCTTTTAGCATCGGTGGGTCTTGCGAATCTTTCAAGAGCAAAGGTCATCTTCTTTGGGTGGTGGCTAGAAATATAGTCATACATCGACCTACAACAAAATTCCTGACGGCAATCGCCTCTTTGGAGATGCTCTATTAACCATATTTGCAACTGAAGATTGCTCCCTTAAAAGTAACATGCCCCGTGCTTGCATCGGTCCAGAGCTCTGTACATTTCTACTAATATCATGGGGACAATAATATAGGTTTGTCCCTCGATTACCTCTATCATTGTTCTGGCAATCATGTCTAGTCGAGTATGGATTTTTCCTCTTTGCATCGTGAAGATCAGTAGTCCCAAGAAACACACAATGAAAACATAAACCCTGTGGTGAATCCACCCAACCGAAGTGATGGCCAATTCTTTGTGAAATAACTAATATGATTTGCTATGTCCATAGCGTTCATACAGAAAATCAAAAAAAATGTAAGACTTCTTCAAATAACCTAGTTCATCATTCTTCTTGATCCTAAACATTTTATGAAAAATCGCAGGGTGTGCGATTTTCAGGTACAAGCAGATGGGGATCATCCCAAGGGATTCTAGAAATCCTCAAATTTCCTCCAAGAGTGAGGTCATCTCTATGTTTTCAAATCGAAAGACGGCCTTTTTCTTGTCCCAAAATATAGTAGCAGTCTCAATCAACTCTCTACATGGCTGAACATCCATCAAAGATGGAAAGTTGCCCAGTATCCTTCTTACATGATTCCCATCACACTGAGGGAGGTCGTTCCACTTATTGATCAACTTGGACGGAATTCTTTGGACCATACCGAACCTAATAATGTTGTTCAATATTTTTTGCATTAAAAAAAAGAATTAGCTCTACCCCCTCATGATTTGATCAATTAAGTGATAATAGTCAATATATTGGCATATTTTCTCCTAGTAATGCACATAATATGAATGTATCCCTCTGGATGGTAGAGATCCATTTTTGACTTTGGACAAGATTTATCTAAACGGATTTAATACTCCACGGGTATTTAATCCATCCTAGGCCTAACATGATACACGCAAAGTTTCGATCAGACTAGGCTTCTAAAGGTCTAACTAGTACTCTTAAGCGAACAAAACTTAAGAGGGACAGACGCGGGACCGTCGACTACACAGTTAATCAACTAGTCTACCGCTAATAAGACTATCCGATTTAAAAAGATATTTTAGAAATTGCAGATAATCATCAAGCGCCACTATGTTGATAATAGGCACGAGTGAAATATGATGTTGAAAGCATGTATATAAAAACGATAGCACGTAGCCAAATAATTTTACATTATGAAGAAACACATAAAGACACTATTTGATAATGCGATAAATAAGTAAGGAAGAGAAGGAAAAGAAAAGAAAAAAAGTAAATAGTTAGCAAGGTTCTCAAATAAACATAAAATTCAAAAAAACATGATTGTACAGTAAAGAAAATAAAGGAGAGAGGAAAGGAAAGTTAATGGTGTAACAATTTCGAGCAAGTAAAGGGGTGGGGAAAGGGAGGTACGTGAAAGAAATCAAATAAAGCAACTGAATTAATAATCCCACACAAGCAAAAATTCATTATAGTAAGAGCCTAAGTATCCCCAGCAGAGTCACTGTCACGGCCAAAAATCCACTATAGCACGTGATGGCGCCTAACGCTGCCGTCAGGCAAGCCAACAGTGATTTACCAATTTGATTACTCATTTTATTACTTTTGAAAGCACAAATTTTAATAAGAAAAGGAGATTTACACTTCTAAATCACGAAAACGTACATCATTTATAATTTATAAAAGAAATGAAACACGATAATAGTGTATGAAACCCTAAGCATCAACTATTATAACCCCTAAATCCGGTGTCACAAGTGCACGGGCATTGTATAATGTCATGTTGGATATTTGTGGTATAAACTTCTTTCTTCCATCTAGCCTCATTACTCTTATTGGAGCATAAGGGTAAATTCTTTGTAACCCTATCATAACCAGATGAGTAGCTTTCTTACACCGTATTATGAATTCCTTGCTTGGAAACCATTCGAACATTCATTGTACCTATTCATCGGTCTAATTGTTGAAGGGATGCGCCCATCCTTTAGCATCGGTGGGTCTTGCAAATCTTTCAAGAGCAAAGGTCATCTTCTTTGGGTGGTGGCTAGCAATATAGTCATACATCAGCCTACAACAAAATTCCTGACGGCAATCGCCTCTTTGGAGATGCTCTATTAACCATATTTGTAACTGAAGATTGCTCCCTTAAAAGTAACATGCCCCATGCTTGCATCGGTCCAGAGCTCTGTAAATTTCTACTAATATCATGGGGACAATAATATAGGTTTGTCCCTCGATTACCTCTATCATTGTTCTGGCAATCATGTCTAGTCGAGTATGGATTTTTCCTCTTTTCATCGTGAAGATCAGCAGTCCCAAGAAACACACAATGAAAACATAAACCCTGTGGTGAATCCACCCAACCAAAGTGATGGCCAATTCTTTGTGAAACAACTAATATTATTTGCTATGTCCATAGCGTTCATACTGAAAATCAAAAAAAATGTAAGACTTCTTCAAATAACCTAGTTTATCATTCTTCTTGATCCTAAACATTTTATGAAAAATCGCAGGGTGTGCGATTTTCAGGTACAAGCAGACGGCGATCATCCCAAGGGATTCTAGAAATCCTAAAATTTCCTCCAAGAGTGGGGTCATCTCTATGTTTTCAAATCAAAAGACGACCTTTTTCTTGTCCCAAAATATAGTAGCAGTCTCAATCATCTCTCTACATGGCTGAACATCCATCAAAGATGGAAAGTTGCCCAGTATCCTTCTTACATCATTCCTATCACACTGAGGGAGGTCGTTCCACTTATTGATCAACTTGGACGGAATTCTTTGGACCATACCGAACCTAATAATGTTGTTCAATATGTCCATAGCGTTCGCACAGAAAATCAAAAAAAATGTAAGACTTCTTCAAACAACCTAGTTCATCGTTCTTCTTGAACCCAAACATTTTAAGAAAAATCGCAGGATATGAGATTTTCAGGTACCAGCAGACGGGGACTATCCCAAGGGATTCTAGAAATCCTCCAATTTCCTCCAAGAGTGAGGTCATTTTTAAGTTTTCAAATAGAAAGACGATCATTTTCTCGTCCCAAAACATAGTAGCAGTCTCAATCATCTCTCTACATGGCTAAATGTCCATCAAAGATGGCAAGTTGTCCAGTATCCTTCTTACATAATTCCTATCACACTGAGGGAGGTCGTTCCACTAATCGATCAACGTGGATGAAATGCTTTGGACCATACTGAACCTATGAATGTTGTGCAATATTTTCTGTATTAAAGAAATGAGTTAGCCCTACCCCCTCCTGATTTGATCAATTAAATGATAATAGTCAATATGTTGGCACATTTTCTCCTAGTAATTCACATAATATGAATGTATCCCTCAAGATTGTAGAGATCCATTTTTTACTTTGGAAAAGATTTATCTAAATGGATTTAATACTCCACGGGAATTTAATCCATCCTAGGCCTAACATGATACACGCAAAGTTTCGATAAGACTAGGCTTCTAAAGGTCTAACTGGTACTCTGAAGCCAACAAAACTTAAGAGGGAAAGATGCGGGACCGTCAACTGCACCATTAATCGACTAGTCTACCGCTAATAAGACTATCTGATTTAAAAAGGTATTTTTAGAAAGTGCAGACAATCATCAAGTGCCACTATGTTGATAATAGGCACGAGTGAAATATGATGTTGAAAGCATGTATATAAAAACAATAACACATAGCCAAATAATTTTACATGATGAAGAAATACATAAAGACAATATTTGATAACGCGATAAATAAGTAAGGAAGAGAAGGAAAAGAAAAGAAAAAAAGGAAATAGTTAGCAAGGTTCTCAAATAAACATAAAAGTCAAAAAAACATGATTGTACAATAAAGCAAATAAAGGAGAGAGGAAAGGTAAGTTAATGGTATAACAATTTCGAGCAAGTAAAGGGGTGGGGAAAGGGAGGTACGTGAAAGAAATCAAATAAAGCAACTCAATTAATAATCCCACACAAGCAAAAATCCTTTATAGTAAGAGCCTAATTATCCCAAACATAGTCGCTGTCACGACCCAAAATCCATTATAGGTCGTGATGGCGCCTAATGCTGCCGTCAGGCAAGCCAACAGTGATTTACCAATTTGATTACTCATTTTATTACTTTCGAGAGCACAAATTTTAATAAGAAAAGTATATTTACACTTCTAAATCACGGGAACCTACATCATTTATAATTTATAAAAGAAATAAAAGGCAATAATAACGTACGAAATCCTAAGCATCAACTAGTATAACCCCAAAACCCGATGTCACAAGAGCATGAGCATTTCTAAGGAGTACATTAATAATACAACATCTATCCAGAATGTAAATAAGACAGAATAAAATAAATAGTACTATGGAGACTCGATGGACTGCGATGTGTAGCCTAGATTGCAGCTCACATAGGGTCTCATCAACAGATGCGCCTACGCACCAAGATGATCACCAAATGAACCTATCAGATCCTGCACATTTAGTGCTGAAGTGCAGCATGAGTACGTAAATCAACGCCTACATAGTAAGTATCTAGCCTAACCCCGGAAGAGTAGTGACGAGGAGTCGACATCGACACTTACTAGATGTCCAATAAATTAATATAATAATTCATAACATATATGAAGTGCACAGCGATAGTGGGGTAAATCTGCAAATTTCATAATCTTCCAAGTATTTCCTTTAAAGTATAAATTTCTCGATGTTGTATTCTACCTTAATAGCTCAGAAAAATGCCAAGTGTCAATTTCAAATAAATAAGGAATACCATAAAAATGTAGGGCATCAGTAGAAGGTTTATCTCGTGATTATTCGGACTACTAGCGATATAATGCACGATTCTGCCGAGATCGTTCGTTCCAGTCCAGAATAATGTGTACACTACCGAGGGTCGAGCGGCACGAACCATAGATGCATCTATTATACTGCCGAGGTATTTGGCCCATTCCACAATAAAGGAAGGAAGTTACCGAATTACGAGACACGTGCTTACAATACAGTACACGAGCACATAGTGAATATAACCTTTACAGTTTCTCAAATAACTCGACCACAACTCAAAGTGATAAGGCTCGGCCTAGTATACATATATTTATTCCTAAATCAATTTAAATTATAAATTCCATTAATTAAGCCAGCAGAATAAGCTCAAATAATTAAAATATTACATTATAAGATCCTAAGTCTACCCGGACAATAACATGCTTCAGCTACGTACAGACTCTCGTTACCTCATGCGTATGTAGCACCCACAACTAGTTGTACATAACAATAAATTTCACCTAGGGGGTAGTTTCCACCTCACAAGGTTAGATAGGAGTACCTTGCTCCGAAATTCCAAAATCAGCTCCAACGCCTCTCTGCGGCTCCGCACCTGCGAAAATACCCATCGGAGGTGCGGTTCTCACTAAGCTCAGTCAAGTCCACTTCTGCGGACAAAACGCTGCACCTGCGGCCTCGCTTCTGCGACACCTCATCTGCAGGTGCGGTTCCACATCTGCGGTTCCGCATCTGCGGTCCCAGCAAACTCCACTTCTGCGCTCCAGTGGTCGCATTTGCGATCACGTAGGTGCGGGAATTCCTTCGCACATGCGACCTCTGCCCAGCTCACTCCCAGCCGCTTCTGCGGTACACTGCCTCGCTTCTACGGTGAATCTTCCACAAAAGCGGTTGCACCAGCAACCAGAATTCTCCAGCTTTTCCTTCAGTGCAAAATCTGATCTGTTACCCATCCGGAATCCACCCGAGGCCCCTCGGGACCTTGACTAAATATACCAACGCGTCCCAAAACACATTATGAACTTACTCGTGGTCTTAAATCACACCAAACAACATCAAAGTTGCAAATAGACGATCAAAAACTTTCTTTAAACTTTCAAACTTCGATGAACGCGTCCGAACTATACCAAAATATTCTAGAATATCGCCAAACTTTGTGCACAAGTCATAAATCACAATACGAACCTATTCCAAGGCTCGGAATCCCAAACGAACATCGACAACACCAAAGTCCACCTCAAACAAAACTTAGGAAATTCTAAAGCCTTCCAAATGCCAACTTTCCACAATAAGTGCCGAATTGCACCCGGGTGATCCCATACTCAACCTGAACATACGCCCAAGTTTGAACTTTCCGAAATTCAATTCCGACCGCACGTACAACTCATATTACCTGAAGTGAAGCTACCTAAAGCCTCAAACCTCCGAATGATGTGCTAGAGCTCAAAATAACCGGTCGGGTCAGTACATTCTCCCTACTTAAACATATGTTCGTACTCGAACATGCTAAGAACTGCTCCGGAGTTGTCCAAAAATCATTGTCCAAAATTGGTTGCCCATATAACATCGCCCGACCACAATAGCTGGGATTTCACGAATCTGGTGCCCGCAATACGCCTCATGACGCATACAAGTCCTGTTCCAACTCTTGAAATACTTCCATGACGCAGAGATGTGTAGAACTAATAACCACCTGCCGAATCAACAAATCATGGAGTCTGTTCTCCTTAAAAGAATCATTACCTCATTCTGAACTGAATAACAACATCTGCTCTTTAATATACCCTACATAACTCCAATCGCACTGATCCCAGGTCCAATAACCTCGTCTCACCTAGTAAGAGTTGCTCAGGCAATAAGCCATTTCAAACACTACCAAAAATCTCATATGACGCCCACAATGCGCCAACAAGCTACAAACTGGAATGTGACACCTAAGGAAAAATAAAATCTGGAAAAGGACTACCTAGCCCGCATAACAAAATAAGCGGCCGAATAGATGCTGTGAACCTACCTCAGGGATGAAAAAACAGACACACAAAATGAGTGTAAGGAACTATGCTCAACATCTCGTTGTTTCGGCGTGCAACCCGATCCAACATGATGTTGTTGCGGCATGCAACCCGATCCAAACATGACAATGTTTCGGCATGCAACCCGATCCACAAAACATGGTCGTGGCAGTGTGCCACCCGATCCAAACAATATACATGTGGCGGCGTGCCACTTGATCCGCACATAACAACAAAGAAGAAAACACACCATCAAGCCATAACGCTTATACTTACGAAATTCCCGAATATCGACCACAAGCACGCCAAGTGCATAATACAAATCCTAGGGAGACAGATAGCGCCATACGCTTATAAACCCAAGCACAACTAAGGTGCAATAAATGACCTGAATCTCGAGAGCCATCCTGTTCACATAACACCACAAGCTACACGGGACCTCAATACGTGTGCGAATAATCAAGTTGTCTCACAACCCACATGGCACAATAGAGATTACACGGAATAGCTGATGACGGGATTAACATCCAATACCTGACGACTCCTCTGTAGCAATGCTATGATGAATGAACACATCTAACCTGACGTAGAGAACACATTCACATTAAATTCACCAACGGACCTCAAACTGATTCTGATCATACCATACTGGGCCAATAACCTTCCAAGGATCCACAATGGCCCCATTCATGACACACACGAGCAACCGTCCACTCCGGGCCTACTCCCACAGTTCACAACCAAAGGAATAGAGCGCCTTCCAGGCATAAACTCTCACATTAACGATATTACCAAAGGTCCCCGTACTTGGTTTCAATCTTTAACAATCAAGTGACTAACATGCCACACTTATACAAACCTCCCCGTGGGGTACGCTCCCATGACCTTCCGCTCATGTAGCAAAGTCTGCACATCCATACCATCAACCGTTCTAATTCTGTAAAGCAAATCAAGCATCCGCAAATCAATACACAAAGCCTCTTACACATAATGTCGTTCTCAGGTGACACTAAATAAAATGACAGCTTACTCTGAACATTTGAATTCTTCCCGGCTCATCCGAGCGTGTGACATTCTTGTCAACACCGAACCGCAACCTTTATCCTCAACTCCCAATTCTCATGCCGCCACTCACTGCACCTATCATGCCGCTACGCGAGAGTACAAGAATTCATCATAACTCCTGTACTACTAGTAGAATAAACATTTCATTGGCTAAAAACCTTTCACTTAGCTCATTTCAGAAGAACCAATGCAACACGCAACGGAATTCCCAAATCGCAAAAAGTACAAACCTCAAGTCATGATCTAAACCGCCATGACTCCTCCAGAATCCATTTACACCACAAGGCCATTTGAATCAAATACCTCCCAAATCAATCAAGTTGTGGTGGCTGTCAAGCCCGCACGTACAACCACAAACCATATGTATAACTTAACACACCGAAGGAACTGATCATTGCCACAATCATGCCGATTCAACCATTACTAACCAACCCAACGCCTTTAAATTTACTTTTGACCTGACTTAGAAATAATAATAGCTCCATTCAAAACATAACAAACTCAATCCGCACTCATCCTGAGTGACCCGAATCGCGAGACCACATCGTCTCAATGCTCATGAATCATCTCACACCTTTCTCAAGAGCACAATAGCATCTCCAACTGGTACACCCATTCTGCAAGACCTTCCACGAATCCGATGTTATCTCTTCATTTCCTCCAATACTGCACTGCATACCTGATGATAACATAGAACATTCCAAGTCCTATTCGTAATCCACTACAAAAACTCGATCCTTAACCACACAATGGACCCGAAATCCCTAGGCACTACACTATAATTCTTGAACCCACTAGGACTGTTGTTGAGAGTCACCCACTCTGACTTGATCCCGAATATAACCAAACTTCAACGCTCTGCTAGCACATGAACACCCTCTCAAAGAAGCAACCGGCAGAATTCTTTTCGTTATACATCACATCCACAAGAAGCATAAACTCTGAGTCTTCCCAAAACCTGCACATGAATTGATAAGGCAGAATATAGTGCACATTCATCAATTTCTTTGCTCGAATTACCCTTGATGTTTTCTTTCCTTAGTTATAATAACCTACCAACACACTGATAACCAGAAACCGCGCAAACAGACAACCACGCGATCTAATCGTAGACGGTGGGGCTCCCCCACTTAGCTTTAAGCTACAATTACATAAACCCAGAACCCACAAGTATTCCTCCTTCTCAATTACCATGATCTCATACCTTTAACCCGCCAAATTTTTTGAAATCTTTTGTTAAGCTTTTCATGAAACATTCTAAATTATCAGCCACAATCACATACTCGACCTTCTGCTTCGTTGTAAGTAGAACTTTTCGTAGAAACTTCATCAAAATCACACAACCGCTGACTTGTACACCGTAGATAGCCCACCTGTGAAAATTCCATACCGACATCTCCCAACGACGTTGCACCGGGTACAACTATCACGAAGTCAGTAAACCCTCCTGAGCATGTGCTCATCCACCACTTTTACAAGTATGTTCCCTCCCCATTGACATCAACTGAAAGTCCAACAATACCTTCCAAATTCAAAGTTATCTTGCATCCGAAACGATAATCAAATCTTCACATCCCTCTTCATTTCAAGCAAACTCCTTTCTGCCATATATAATCTTTCTCCGTACAGTAACCACCATTACAAATATAATCCGTGGACCAAATCACCTTCCATCACTATTCCCCGAATCGCTCTAATCTTCCTCAAGGTACGTGGCTATAGTTGATAGCCAATTTTACCCTCATATTTTTAAATATATATATATATATATATATATATATATATATATATATATATATACTCTCAAAATATCATTTTGCATCATTATATAATTTACAAGATTTATACAAGTATTTTTATAATTTTCCATAATTTTTAGAGCTTTGAAATTAATTTTCTTGCATTTAAATTACTTGAATATTTATTAAATTTCCCTTTAAATTATTTTTGAAATGATTTAATAATCTAAATTTATTATTTGTATCCACATATAGGTTTCATAATATTTTACCTCATTTTACATAATTATATTGGTATTTTTAGGCTATTTACACAATTTTGCAATAATAGCCTATGTGCTATGCATAATTGTATTTTTTCACATTATTTTGCCAAATAGCATTTTTTAACATTTTTGTAATATTAAGTTATTATTTTCAACCACTTTGTTGCACAAGTGATATTTTATTATCTATTAAATAATTTTATAAAATCATTTTATTGACAATTTTCGTATATTTTAATTTGTAGCCCAATTTTAAGCTATTTTCGGACAAAAATCAAGGCCCAAACACCTGACCCAATACCCCAAGCTGCCCTGGCCCAAACCAAACTTCCCTTTTTATTTCAACCCGGTCAGGATCCATTTACTCGATTCGCCCCACTTCCCTTTAATCACGGTCGTTGATCTCAGATGATCAACGGCCCATAATAACCCCTACCCTTTCCGTATACCCCTTTACCCTGAAACCCTAATCCATTCCCCTCACCCAGTCGCCCCTGCATTCTCTCCTCTCCTCTCATACCAAACCCTAGCCGCCTCACTCAAATCCAAGTCCAAATCCAATATTACATGGAAATCGTCCATGATTCTTTTCCTTTCTTGCACACACGGAGATGCTTACCATCTTTTAAACGTTACAAGTATTTGGTACTCGATTATTTATGGAAGCTGAGTCGTTGGTGTTCGTTTAACTCCGATTCTGCACTATCTTCATCTTTCTGAGCTGATACACTCACTACCAGTCCTTGTGGGTCCGATTCAGTGAGAGTTTTACTATTTGTGTTCTTTGTTTTAAACTAGGGTTTGCCGAATTCCTCTTAAATTGATTCTAATTGATTTTGCATGCTATTCTTTCCTTATTTATGTTTAATCGATTGCTTTTCCTTGTTTGGGAACTTACTTTCGCTACTATATAAACCCCTCCCCAATTTTCCCTATGGACAGACCTTTAATCACCCTAAGAACTATCCCCTCACACTCACTTATTCGATACTATCCTAAAATTTAGCTCTTGGCCTGATGAAATCCAAGGCCACCATATTCTGTTGACTTTCCTCCAGTGCAAGCACTGGTCAGGGTCTGTTTTGAGGCTCTTGTGAACTCTGAAGCACTGGGGTTTGGGGTTTTCCATCACTCAATTGTTGCTAATCCTGAGATTTTGAGTTTCTCGTTCTTTATTCGTTTGTTTGCAACTGGTTAGTGTCATGTACCCTCGTAACTCTACTCCTTTTATTTGTGTTATGTGCACTAGTGTTATTTGGATTTCTCTGAGTTAATTTTGATATCATGCCACTTCGTATACAATGTTGCTTATTCTAGCACTACTCTGTAGTTCCACTAGCTTCAATTCTGTGCAAGTTTTGATGTTAACTCACATGAGGATAGCTAAGTTGATTCATGATGACTGCCTTGCTTTGATTTCCTGTGCCAAAACCCTTTTGGAGACTATGTTCTTGCTCAAATTGCTCTCTTCATGTTTAAATCCTTTATGTATAATTTGCTATTTCTCTGCAAGTTTTGTGACAATATTGTCTAAGTGCTTAGCTTAATATGATAACCTTAGTGCATCCTCATTATAAGTGTCCAGTCTGATTAATTGCTCATCTTCATATTTAAGTGTAAACTGGTTACTTAAGGTTTGTGGCTTATCATGACTTAGATCCTCTTAGGGGACTAATGCATTCCCAGAATTTATTCGAACGTATGCTATGTCTTTCATGTACAACCTGCTACTTCCCTGCAGTTACCCTATGATTATATGAATTCTATATGCCAATACTGCTATTGTTCCTAGGAAGACATGTTTCTTTGCTTTGATGTCATGTGCTCACTCATCGTTCAAGGCTCCTAGGGTGAAATCCAACATATGTCTAGTCTATTTATCCTTATGTAGATTAAAAGAAGTCTCATCCTTATTCATGTGATGTCTGCTTGCCTTACTTACCTTAAAGTCAGTCTCTTCTCATGAATGCTTACATGCTGGATGTAAAATCTTTGTGTGGTGATTGGTATTTACCTGAACGCTTCATATGTTAAGCTCTGCAAGTGAGTGGTTTCTTATTAGGCTTTCATGTTAAAGATCCCATGCTAAGGTTATATCCCACCTGTTCTTGTCTATGGCACTACTAGGTTTTCACGTTAAAAACCCCTTCCTGAAACTCTCTCTAAGATAGTTCTGGACCAAACCTGTTTTGAAAGTTTGTTTGAAATAATCATGTTGCTCTTAAACTTTGTTCTGTTGATAAGCATGAACTTGACTCATATGTGTCTCATATGTTTTCCCAATTTAAGCATGATCTTGCCTATGTGCCCTGATTAGAATGGTTGCTAGTTACAGTTTAAGGGTAGTTCTGTTACTTGTATGGCTGAATTTAGCATCTCTTCGCTTAATCATCAGAATCATTTGGGTCTGGTATGTTGGGTCTGCCTTTGGTCTTGAGGGTTCGAAGTATACTGTCTGCACTTGGAGTTTGGGCCTGCCGACTGCATGAAGTCCTAAGCCTATTTGAAGGCCCAGATGTATTGTTGGGTTATCCTATATTTTTATTTGGGTCTCTAATTATTTAAAGTGACCTGTAATTCCTTGTAAAATTGAACAATCGAGGAATTAGTTAAAAGGGGAAACGGGTATGCTTTATTCTTGCATAAAAAGGTAGAGAACATGTCTATAGGGTCTATGTTCTCTATTTGTTATTTTTTTAGCATGCTTTATTTCTATACACTGATAGGAATCATGCCTATAGGAGTCACGCACACACTTCACTTAACTTGTCAAAACATATTAGTTCCAGTATTTGCTATACCTATTTCCATGTCTATTATTCAAAACTCTTATATAACAAGTCTATAGGGCGCAACAATGCAATATTTTTACTTACCTAGATACCATGCATATAGGCCTCCAAATAATCAATTTATCAATTGCTTCAATTACTTTTAGTGTACTGCTCATCTAGATATCATGGCTATAGGATTCTAATACTCTAATCGACTATTCCCGTTGTTTTCATTACACTATCGCCTATCTAAGACGCATGCCTATAAAACCAGCATTAGTAATTAAGAATTATGATTGTTTTCGCTGCCTATTTATGCAAAACGATTAGATATCATGTCTATATGACTTGCAACATTCAATTTGCCTATACGTTAGTTTAGAAATTACTGCACTGCCCATATAATACTGGAAATCTTAATCACATAGACATCCTACCTATAGGATTTAACGATTAACATCATTTACTGCCTAATCTGAAAATATGTGACTGATCGCGTGCTTTTTGTGCTTATGTGTGGAGGTTAACTTGAGCCTTTCATGGTTGTTATGTGCAGTCCTAATTGTTTTGAATGTTGCCTAGTTTTATTATTTTGAGTGTCCTAAGTAAGTCTAGAACCACCCAAATAGTAGGTCCAAAGCCTCCTGGACCGTAGGCATGGGACAGGTAATGCACGCATAGGACACGACTTAGAATTGAATTAGAGTGTCTTTAAGTAAACAACTTCAACATAGTAATTGGTTAGCAGGAGATGATAGTATGTGCCCACTGAATAATATGAGCATCCCCCTACCTTAAGGGAGTTGCGAAGTATTATTTATGTTGCACGGGGTGATTCTTTAGGCTAAAAAACTTAGGACCCCCCCCCCCCTTTCTTTATATACTTGTTATTTACACTTGGTCATTTAACATAAACCAATGTATTTGTATCCTTGTAATTATTAAGGATTTGTACCAATTCCCATGTGTTATGATAAGACTTTTCAACTTCTATATTTCTCTTTGTTATTTGATCACCTAGCCTAATTACATAATCCACATAGTCTAAAGTTTGGTTGGGACCCACAGTTGTGGACTTCGAAGAGTGCCTAACACCTTCTCTTTGAGGTAATTTGAGCCCTTACTCGATCTTTGGTGACACAGACTAGTCAAACAGAGTTATTTGCAAATACGTACCCTAACGCACCTCAAAATCGTTAGGTGGCGACTCTTCTCTTTTAATACCTCCTTTAAAAGAGTTGTCACGTGTTGAAACCCGCTTTCGCAAAAGAAAGGGGCGCGACAACATGGCGACTCTGCTGGGGATTTACACTTAGACTCTTACCATAATGAACTTGACTTGTGTGGATTACTCTCTTTGTTACATGCACATCCCTTCCCCTATTCACCTTTATTTGCTATGACCACTCTTCATTTTTTTTTCATCTTGTCTAAAACTGCTATATCATGCATTTCCCATCCCTACTTCCTCACCTGCTTTATTACATTCCCGCATATATTTTTATGAACTAAACTGACTTCTTCCTTTTGTCTTTCTTCTCTATGCTTTCCATGTTTACTTTTGCTATCTTATTTACTGTTTTTACATATTTTATCATGCAAATACTTGGCAACGTGTTATTATTTCTGCATAAAGCATGCTCCATATCATATTCCAATCGAGCCAATTATCAACATAGCGGCGCTTGATGAGTGTCTGCGCTCTTCCGAAAATTACCTTTTTAAATCGGAAAGGCTTATTTGCGGTAGACTAGTCGATCAGCGGTGCAATCGATGGTCCCTTGCCTTTCCCTCTCAAATTTTCCACCTGGGAGTACCAGTCTAGAACATTCTACAAACCCTACTCCAACTTGAAATGTACAAGCATCATGCTAAACCTAGTACGGGTTGAAGTGTTATTAACGTAACAACTTGCTAAGATAAACCTTGTCCAAAGTTCGACGGGATTTCCACAGTCCCAATGGACACTATCATATTACGTGCATTACTTGGAGAAAATATGCCAACATGTTGATCATTTGCAGAAAATGAAGCACGAAGTCCCCAGGTTCAGTATGGTCAAAACATCCCACCTTTGCTACTTGGCTGGTGGAAAGACCTTGCACCTTGCGACAAGATTCATGTGAGAAGAGTACTTGGCAACTTACCATCTTTGCTAAGCATTCAACCAAATAAGGAATTGATCGAGGTCGCTACCATGTTCTGGGATGAGAAAAGAGCCATTTTTCGATTTGGCAATATAGAAATGACTCCTCTCCTAGAAGAAATAGGGGGCTTCGCCAAGTAACAATGGGATAGTCCGGAATTACTAGTACCAGAGAATTGCACCCCCCACGGTTTTCTAAAGATGTTAGATTTTAAGAAAAATGATGAGCTGCTCCGTTTAAAGAAATCATATATCCCTTTTGAATTTCTTTACGAGCGTTATGGTCATAGCAACTCATATCGTTTTTATCTTGATGAACTTTCCATTACTTCCTTGGGTTAGACGTAGGGTTTATGTGTTCGTCGTAAACTTCTTGGGATTGTTGATATTTCCAATGAAAGGAGGAAGGATTCATACTCGCTTAACCATGGCCGCCAGGACCTTGATGGAAGGCATCGGGGGACAAACTTCTACCATCATCCCTATGATCTTACCTGAGAGTACCGCGCTCTAGATCAGTGAAAGCAGGGATTTGGACACTTTGAGGGTTGTAATATTTTACTACAAGTCTGGCTGCTGGAACACTTTCAGAGAGGAGAGTATCGTCAAGAGCTTCTGCGACGGCCATTGAATGACTACATAGCTAACGATCACCCAAAGAAAATAACGTTTATCCAAGATAGGTTTGCACAGCTTGGAAATGCTATAAGTTGGGTGCATTTCTTCAGCAATCTAACGGACGGGCAGGTACATTGGATGTTTGAGTGATTTCCTAGCAGTGAGTTCATCATCAAGTCAAGAGGGACTACTCATTTGGTACTGATCGAGTTGCGATGCATCTATCCTTATGTTCCCATAAGGGTAATGAGGTAAGCGGGAAGAAAACAAGTCATACCTCGGGTTTCCAACATGGTCCAGTACAAGGCAGATTTCAAAGGAGACGTCATTCCATTCAAGTTTGAGGCGCAACACTGTGGAACCAAAAGGTCATTGTGGAAAGAGAAACCATTGATCCATATAGTATCATGCTGGTGATATGTACTACTATCTATCATGGTTGGAGGATGGCGTAGCAGGAGATGTCGAGCCAGGAGTCAATCTAAAGGATAGGATTATAGACGAGGTGGCTGAGGCATAGGTTAGGTATAAAAGGCTTCGCAAAAGAGTGTTCGAGTCTAAAGCTAAACATCTAGATTAGCATAGAGTGAACATGGAGGCAATAATGGAAATGAAGGAAATTGCCACTAAGTCGACAGAAAGATTGGAATACTTGGAACAAGGATTAATGGAGCAAGAAGGAAAGATACAAAAGAGACTCTTGGATTGCCAAGGAATGAATGGCGGAGGAGGACATCTAGCAAAAGCCTACTTATTGTTGGATATGTGCGATCTAGGGAACCTGATTGATGGGGTCAAAAGAGCCAAGCATGGAAAAGGTCCTTCAGGGACCAAGTAGACTAGGAAATGATGTTCTTTACTGCTTTCTAGCTTAGCTTTAGATTTCGATTGTAATAAGGCTAGATGACATTAGTATTCTTATTATTATTGTCGACTTAGTAAAGGTTTGATTCATTTTTCGCATTAGTGAAATGATGAAGTGTTGGCATCAATTTTCTCCAAGTCTATGTGTCGCTTAGGCTATCCTCAGGCACAATAAGGTCCCTAAATTAGGACGTGAATTATTGCATGATTTTGTGAAACATGTTTTAATATTGCAAACACTCTTCTATTTTACCTTACTAATTTTGTTGCCTTATGCTTTTTCTTTTCTTTTTGATTATTCCCACTCCCAAAGGTTGGTTCGTGCATACTGGTATCATCAGTATACCACACCAGATCTAGAGGTCTTCCACCTCCTCCTCCACCAAGAGATCCTAAAGGCAAAAGAAAAGGGAAAGGGAAAATGGATGATTTGAGTGGTATCAGGAAAGACAATGCTACCATGGTGGAAAACGTTGAAACTTCAGATGGCCGAAGTACTTCAGCACATAATGAGTTAGTTTTACGTCTGGAACAGAAAATCCTGGAACTACAAGGCGAGCTCGAGCAAGTCCGAAATTTGGAAAACCTCTCCCTCACTCTAAATGTCCCCAACATTAACAAGCAAAACCTGACTACCCAGAACCAAACACCACCGTAAAACACACAAAACCAAAACCCACCACCAAATCCTCCTGCACCACACCCGTATCCCGCACCTCCCCAAAACCCTAACCTACCACCAGTACCGACTCCTCAACAACACCACCATCATCCAACTCAATACCCACAAACCACTACTTATCACACTCCCCATAATGCGCCATAACCTACTCCCGATCCCCAAAACTCGACCAATGACCACCCTTATACCCATGTTCCCGGAATCCATCAAAGCAATCTGATATATGTGGAAACTTTACCCCATACCCCGCAGCAAACCCTATACATACCCGAATCGAATAAGAAGGATCTGCTCATTAAAAACATGGCGGAGGAACTCAAGAGGCTTACTGGTAGAGTTCAGAGTGTTGAAGGCGGCAAAGGCGTCGAAGGTCTAAACTATGAGGACATGTGTGTTCAGCCGGATATGGAACTGTCGGAGGGTTACAAACCTCTCAAGTTCAAAATGCATCTGATGGAACTGGTGAGTTCAAAATGCATCTGAAAACGTGTTGTAACAAGCTCATAGGAGTAGGCAAGAATGAACAAATCCGCATGAAACTGTTCATGTGAAGCCTCACAGGAGATGCCTTGTCCTGGTATATCAATCAAACCTTAAAGAAGTGTGTTAGTTGGGTGAGTATGGCATCAGACTTTATGGATAGATTCATGCTCAACACGGAAAATGCGCCAGACTTTTTCTACATTCAAAACCTCAGGAAGAAGCCGATAGAACCTTTTCGCGAGTATGCTACTTGTTGGATATCAGAAGCTACAAAGGTAAGGCCGGCACTTGAAGAAGAACAAATAAACAAGCTCTTTGTCAGAGCTCAAGACCCGTATTATTATGAAAGGTTAATGGTTATTGAAAATCACAAATTCTCCGACTTTATCAAGTTAGGAGAGAGAATATAAGAAGGAATTAAGAATGGGATGGTGACCAATTTCAAGGCACTACATGCCACGAATAAAGCTTTGCATCAGGAGGTATTTCGAAGAAGAAAAAATTGGTGTCGTGATGGTAGGCCAGGGTCCTAGGTCTCATCTCACATACCAAACACCACCACCCATATATTAACCCTCACCCCCTAGATACCAATAGCCTGCTATCACCTACCATGCATGTCATACTCAACCTGCATATTAACATTCACCACCACCCGCCCTCCAAAACTACCAGAAGCCACAACCAAATTTCGACCGCAAACCGCCTAGACAGTACACCCCAATTGCTGAACCCACAAACCAATTGTACGAGAGACTAAAGGCCACTAGTTATGTTACTCCCATCCCTGCTGTTATTATGGAAAATTCCTCACAATGGATTAGCCCCAACAAAACATGTGCCTATCATTCAGGCATGAAGGGTCATACCATTGATGAGTGTCGCACATTGAAAGATAAGATTCAGACGCTGATCGGCACTAAGGTCATACAGGCAAAGGAAGCTGCACTAAATGTTCATAACAATCCTCTCCTGGATCATAAAGGTGAGGGAGTAAATGTGATAGAAACTGATGAAGAATGGGATCAGGAAGGGTCCATCGGACTCATCCGAGAGGGAGACATTCCTAAAACATCTCCAGTCACCCTCACCCTAATTGTAGTACAAACCCAGACACCCTTTGAAGTTGAGGTATCTACACCCTTCACTGTGATGGTAGCTCCCACACCATCTTACAAGTCTGATGCCATCCCGTGGGACTATGTTGCAGAAGCAAGGAGAAAGGGAAAAGCAAAAATGAAGGAAACAAGTGTGGCACAAGGTATGACTAGAACTGGCAGAGTTTATACACCTGAGAACCTGGGAGGAACAAGAAAGGAAGTTGCACCTAATCCACATGTTGTCGAGACTGGCACTGATGATATATGGATAAAGGTACAAGCGAGAGAGTACTCTATTGTTGACCACTTGAACAAAACTCCTGCTCAGATATCCATCTTGTCACTGCTGCAAAACTCGGACGCACACAAGAATGCTTTGATGAAGGTGTTAAGTGTAGCTTATGTACCCACCAACATCACTTGTGGGGAGATGGCTAACATGGTCGGACAGGTATTGGAGAGCCACAAAATTACTTTTCATGAAGATGAATTACCACCAGAAGGACTGAGTCACAACAGGGCGCTACATATCACAGTGTAATTTGAGGAAAATTTCATTGCCATGGTCTTGATAGATGGGGTTTTAAGTCTCAACATATGCCCATTGACTACTCTGAAGAGACTGGGTAAAGGCCCTTAGGAGATACGGATGGGAAGCATGAATGTGAAGGCGTTTGATGGATCTCAGAGAGCCACCATTAGAAAAATCAATCTCAGTCTACAGATGGGACCGACTTGGTTTGATGTCGAGTTCTAAGTGCTAGATATATCTGCTACTTACAATCTATTGTTGGGACGACCCTAGATACATGCCGCTGGGGCAGTGGCTTCAACTCTGCATAAGGCTGTGAAGTTTGAGTGGAATCATCATGAGGTGATCATCCATGGAGATGGAAGTAATCCCATCTACACCAATCAGACTGTGTCAGTCATCGAAAGCAGAAAGAAGCTGGGTGGAGAAATATACCATCGCATTGAACAAGTCAACGCAATTGAAAAGGGCCGATAGTGGAGCAACAAGATAGAAAGCATACTGTTATGGATGGGGTATGAACCTAGCAAGGGTCTCGGCAAAAAGATTTAGGGGATTACCAAACCTGTACAACCATAGTATCATGGCACAAATTTTGGAATTGGATATTAATACACATGGTAGGAATACCAGGACTGGTCACCACCATGGTGTGCTCCTTATTATCCACTGGAACAACTGGTACCACCTCTACACCAGACATTCCATCAAGCTGACATGGGGTGGGGATCTGAGGAATATGAGGTTTTAGCTGTCATGAGGATGTTATTTCTAGATGAAGAAGACATTGACTGCAGTGCAATAGTTGAGGAGGAGGAGGAGGAAGACGTTACCATTCAGACCATGGAGGAAGGAGTTGTTCTTAAGAATTGGACCGCTACATTATCCCGGGCCCGTCGAGTTATTTTTAATATATATATATATATATATAGCTTTGAGCATTTGAGACATTTTTCAGTATTGTGTTTTGAAATAATTGCTCGAGCCATCGAGCCGCACTTGTTGACTTTTAAAGTTTTATTAATGCATTACTGCTTTCGTACTTATTATTATCTTTTACATTTTCCTTTTTCAGCATAATTATTACCTATCCCGATGAATATATATATATATATATATATATATATATATATAGCTTTGAGCATTTGAGACATTTTTCAGTATTGTGTTTTGAAATAATTGCTCGAGCCATCGAGCCGCACTTGTTGACTTTTAAAGTTTTATTAATGCATTACTGCTTTCGTACTTATTATTGTCTTTTACATTTTCCTTTTTCAGCATAATTATTACCTATCCCGATGAATCTACGAATGTGACAATGCAACATAAGGACAGCGATTCAGAGGATCTGGAAGATGATATAATACCTTAGGAAATTGTCAGAGAAGTAGAGAACTTTGAAAATAAATCAAAGTCTAATTTGGAGGAAACTGAGGCCATTAACTTAGGGGATTCCGAAACGGTCAAGGAAACACGTATAAGCATTCATCTATCACCGTCAGAAAAGGAAGAATACATTAGATTCCTAAAAGAATATGAAGACATCATTGCATGGTCCTACGATGATATGACTGGTTTAAGCACATCCATAATATCTCATATGCTACCCACCAATCCCATGTTTCCACCAGTAAAACAAAAGCTCAGAAAGTTTAAACCGGATATAAGTTTGAAGATAAAAGAAAAGGTCACCAAGAAAATCAAAGGCAAGGTTCTCCGAGTGGTCGAATACCCAACTTGGTTGGCCAACATTGTGCCAGTTCCGATAAAAGATGGGAAAGTTAGAGTATGTGTCGATTACCGAGATCTGAACATAGCAAGTCTCAAAGATGATTTCTTGTTGCCCAACATATACATACTGATTGACAACTGTGCCAAGCATGAGCTCCAATCCTTTATGGATTGCTTCGCAGGATACCATCGGATCTGAATGGAAGAAAAGGATGCCGAAAAGATAGCCTTCATCACACCATGGGGAATATACTATTACAAAATGATGTCGTTTGGTTTGAAGAATGCCGGAACCACCTACATGAGAGCCATGAAAACCATCTTCCATGACATGATACACAAGGAAATAGAGGTGTACGTGGATGACGTTATCATCAAATCTAAAAGGAGTTCGGATCACATAGCAAACCTGAAGAAATTCTTCGATCGGCCTCGAAAATACAATTTAAAGCTGAATCCTGCAAAATGCGCCTCCGGGGTCACTGCTGGAAAACTGTTAGGATTCATCGTCAGTCGCCGAGGGATTGAGTTAGACCCATCAAAAGTCAAAGCTATCCAGAACTTGCCACTTCCGAAGAATAAGAAAGATGTGATATTTTTTTAGGGCTCCTCAATTACATCAACCGCTTCATAGCACAATCAACCGTGATATGTGAGTCAATCTTCAGAATGCTGAGGAAAGATGTTGTAACAAGCTAGACTAAAGAATGCCATAAAGCCTTCGACAAAATCAAGGAGTATTTATCTAAACCACCCGTGTTGGTCCCACCAGATCCAGGAAGACCTCTACTGCTTTATTTGTCCGTGTTAGATGAGCCTTTTGGTTGCATTCTTAGACAATATGATGAAACTAGAAGAAATGAGCAGGCGATATATTATCTAAGCAAGAAGTTCATACTTTATGAGCCTGGTACTCTTTACTCCAACGCACCTGCTGTGCTTTGACATGGATAGCTCAAAAGTTGAGGCATTATTTTTGTACATACACTACATATCTCATATCAAGGATGGGTCCGCTAAAATACATCTTTCAGAAATCCATGCCTACAGGTAAGTTAGCAAAGTGGAAAATATTGCTGAGCGAGTTTGACATCGTCTATGTAACTCAGAAGGCAGTCAAAGGACAAGCATTGGCGAATCATCTGGCAGAAAATCCCGTAGATGGAGAATACGAACCAGTGAAAACATATTTTCCCGATGAGGAGGTGTGATTTGTAGGAGAAGATGTCACCGAGGCATATGATGGTTGGAGGATGTTCTTCGATGGAGCATCAAACCTCAAAGGGGTAGGTATCGGAGCTATCTTAGTATCAGAAACCGGCCAACACTATCCGGTATCCGCAAAACTGAGGTTTCCATGCACCAACAATATGGCGAAGTATAAGGCCTACATCTTGGGACTCAGGTTGGCCATTGACATGAACATTCATGAGCTGCTGGTACTCGGATTCGGATCTTTTGGTGCACCAGGTTCTAGGGGAATAGCCTAGGAAGAACACCAAAATAATGCCATATTTGCACTGTGTACAAGAGCTGATTAAGAGGTTCAAAAAAATAGAATTTAAACATGTTACGAGGATCCAGAATGAGATTGCAGATGAGTTAGCTACTTTGTCTTCCATGATACAATACCCAGATAAGAATTTCATCGATCTTATCCCAATAGAAATTCATAAGCGGCTTATTGTGCTCATGCTAAAGAAGAGATTGACAGAAATCTGTGGTTCCACCACATCAAGGAATACTTGGCAAAGGGAGAATAACCATAGCACGCGACCCATACTCAAAAGCGCACTCTTTGAAGATTAGCCAACCATTTCTTTCAAAGTAGAGGAATTCTGTATAGAAGGACTCCTAACCTAGGATTGCAGCGGTGTGCCGACGCCAAGCAGGCATCCAGATTGCTCAAAGAAATACATGTCAAAACCTGCAGACCGCACATGAATGGTTTCATGTTAGCCAAGAAGATTCTAAGAGCAGGGTATTTCTGGATGATATGGAAATAGACTGCATCAAGTATGTTCAGAAGTGTCACCAATGCCAGATACATGCTGACATGATACGAGTACCAACCAATGAACTCAATACAACAAGTTTACCCTAGGATTTCTCCCCTTGGGGTATGGACGTCATCGGTCATATCGAACATGCTGCTTGAAACGAGCATAGGTTTAGTCTGGTGGCCATAGACTACTTTACAAAATGGGTTGAAGCTGCATCTTATAAAGCTGTAACTAAGAAGGTTGTAGCGGATTTTGTTCGGGACCGAATTGTTTGTCGATTTGGAGTACCAGAGTCAATCATTACTAACAATGCTGCCAATATCAACATCTATTTAATGAAAGACTTGTGTGAAACATTCAAGATCAAGCATAGGAACTCGACAACATACAGGCCGCCGCAAATGAACAGAGCCGTAGAAGCCGCCAACAAGAACATCAAGAAAATATTGAGGAAAATGGTGGACAATTACAAACAATGGCACGAGAATCTACCATTCGCTTTACTTGGGTATCGTACCGCAGTTCGCACATCAACTGGGGCAACTCCCTACCTACTAGTTTATGGTACTGAACTCTGAAGCACTAGGGGTTTGGGGTTTTTCATCACTCACCTGCAATTGCTACTATTCCTGAGATTTTGAGTTTCTCGTTCTTTATTCGTTTGTTTGCAACTGGTTAGTGCCTTGTACCCTCATAACTCTACTCCTTTTATTTGTGTTATGTGCACTAGTGTTATTTGGATTTATCTAAGTTAATTTTGATATCATGCCACTTCGTATACAATATTGCTTATTCCAGCACCACTCTGTAGTTCCAGTAGCTTCAATTCTATGCAAGTTTTGATGTCAACTCACATAAGGATAGCTAAGATTATTCATGATGACTGCCTTGCTTTGATTTCCTGTGCCAAAACCCTTTTGGAGACTATGTTCTTGCTCAAATTGCTCTCTTCATGTTGAATACTTTATGTATAATTTGCTATTTCTCTGCAGGTTTTATGAAAATATTGTATAAGTGCTTAGCTTAATATGACAGCCTTAGTACATGCTCATTATAAGTGTCCAGTCTGATTAATTTCTCATTTTCATGTTTAAGTTTAAACTGGTTACTTAAGGTCTATTGCTTATCATGACTTAGATCCTCTTAGGGGACTAATGCATACCCAGAATTTATTCGAACATATGCTAAGACTTTCATGTATAACCTGCTACTTCCCTAAAGTCACCCTATGATTATATGAATTCTATATCCCAATATTGTTACTATTCCTAGGCAGACTTGTTTCTTTGCTTTTATGTCGTGTGCTCATTGATCGTTCAAGGCTCCTAGGGAGAAATCCAACATATGTCTAGTCTATTTCTCCTTATGTCGACTAAAAGAAGTCTCATCCTTCTTCATGTGATGTCTGCTTGCCTTACTTACCTGAAAGTCAGTCTTTTCTCCTGAATGCTTACTTGTTGGATGTAAAACCATTGTGTGGTGATTGGTATTTACCTGAATGCTTCACATGTTAAACGCTTTAAGTGAGTTGTTTCTCATTAGGCTTTCATGTTAAAGCTCCCATGCTAAGGTTGTATCTCACATGTTCTTGTCTATTGCACTACTAGGTTTTCACGTTCAAAACCCTTCCTGAAACTCTCTCTAAGTCAGTTCTGGACAAAACCTATTTTGAAAGTTTGTTTGAAATAATCTCATTGCTCTTAAACTTTGTTATGGTGATAAGCACGAACTTGCCTCATATGTATCTCATACGTTTTCCCAATTTAAGCATGATCTTGCCTATGTGCCCTGATTAGAATGGTTGCTAGTTACAGTTTAAGGGTAGTTCTGTTACCTGTATGGATGAATTTAGCATCCCTTAGCTTAATCATCAGAATCATTTGGGCCTGGTATATTGGGCCTGCCTTTGGTCTTGAGGGTTCGAAGTATACTGTATGCACTTGGAGTTTGGGCCTGCCGACCGCATGAAGTCCTAAGCCTATTTGAAGGCCCAGATGTATTGTTGGGTTATCCTATATTTGTATTTGGGCCTGTAATTATTTAAAGTGATCTGTAATAGCTTGTAAAACTGAACGAAGGGGGAACTAGTGAAAAGGGGAAACAGGTATGCTTTATTCTTGCATAAAAGAGTAGAGAACATGTCTATTGGGTCTATGTTCTCTATTTGTTGTTTTTTGTTTAGCATGCTTTATTTCTGTACACTGATAGACATCATGACAATAGGAGTCACAAACACACTTCACTTAACTTGTCAAAACATATTAGTTCCAGTATTTGCTATACCTATTTCCATGTCTATTATTCAACACTCTTAGATAACATGTCTATAGGGCACAGCAATACAATATTTTTACTTACCTAGATATCATGCCTATAGGACTCCAAATAATCAATTTATCAATTGCTTCAATTACTTTTAGTGTACTGCTCATCTAGATGTCATGGCTATAGTATTATAATACTCTAATCGACTATTCGTGTTGTTTTCATTACACTGTCGCCTGTCTAAGATACATGCCTATCAAACCAGCATTAGTAATTCAGAATTATGATTGTTTTCACTACCTATTTATGCAAAACGATTAGATATCATATCTATAGGACTTGCAACATTCAATTTGCCTATGCGTTTCTCCAAAAATTACTACAATGTCTATATAATACTAGAAATCCGAATCACATAGATATCCTGCTTATAGGATATAACGATTAAAATCATATACTGCCTAATCTGAAAATATGTGACTGATCGCGTGCTTTTTGTGCTTATGTGTGGAGGTTAACTTGAGCCTTTCATGGTTGTTATGTGCAGTCCTAATTGTTTTGAATGTCGCCTAGTTTTATCATTTTGAGCATCCTAAGTAAGTCTAGAACCACCCTAATTGTAGGTACAAAGCCTCCTGGACAGTAGGCATGGGACGGGTAATGCATGCATAGGACATGACTTAGAATTGAATTAGAGTGCCTTTAAGTAAACAACTTCAACATAGTAATTGGGTAGCAAGAGATGATAGTCTGTACCCGTTGAATAATATGAGCAACCCCCTACCTTAAGGGAGCTGCGAAGTATTATATATGTTGCTCGAGGTGATCCTTTTGGCTAAAATACTTAGTACCCCCCCCCCCTTTATTTATATACTTGCTATTTACATTTGGTCATTTAACATAGACCAATGTAGTTGTATCCTTGTAATCATTAAGGATTTGTACCAATTCCCATGTGTTATAATAAGGCTTTTCAACTTCTATATTTCTCTTTGTTATTTGATCACCTAGCCTCATTACATAATCCACATAGTCTAAAGTTCGGCTGGGACCCATAGTTATGGACTTCGAAGAGTATCTAACACCTTCTCTTTGAGGTAGTTTGAGCCCTTACCCGATCTTTGGTGACATGGACTAGTCAAACAGATTTATTTGCAAATAGGTGCCCTAACACACCTCAAAATCGTTAGGTGGCGACTCTTCTCTTTTAATACCTCCTTTAAAAGAGTGGCCACGCGTCGAAGCCCGCTTTCACGAGAAAAAGGGGTGCGACAGCTATCCTACCACAGAATCCATATGATACCCTGCCACTCTCACTTCGGTCAAATCATCTCCTTTAAGCAACTTCTCGACCTCTACTTTTTATACTTGACCTGCTAGTACTTCAACCACCGGGAAACACCTCCCACCATGTCCTTCCTCATACCTCGTTGTCCCAAATGTTGCCTCAAATCAAATCCATACTTGTAGCATCAGAACTAATGAATTGCTACCAACTCTAAACCTCCTAGAAGATTATCTTTATCGAGTCATCAACATTAGAAATACCAATTCAATTCTGAATAGCTACACACCGTTATCTCTAACAACCGCTTCTTAGGCACCATTTACAACACCCTGCCCCGAAAGAAAAAATCAAAAGAAGACTATAACACCGGCAAACCTTAATGCATTCCAACAAGGACGATGACACCACATCACAAAAGAGAATTCCACCACGCATGAAAATGCCAAGTCTCGTCACTTCATCAACTAAGGCGTGAACATCCATAGTCAGATTGCCTTTCCTTTGTTGGAATTGAATGTCGAACTTCTAAATCAGGAACCGAGAACTCCTCATTTCAAGTCGTTCACTGTCTCGACACATAGACAAGCACCCTACCATTACACCAACATTGTGCGATAACAATGCATGAACATTATAGAAATCCATGCATAGCCTCAAAACCATAGGAAGTACAGATACTGAACTGAAACGACAAAATATCCTTCCGCAAGGCGACGATAATAGCCTGCCCGAATACGTAGGGAAAAATATGTTGCACCACATCTACAGTACCAATACAACTCCTCGATGCCCAATTGACAAAAAGCTCCCCACGTCGTGTAAAATTGAGTAGGAAAGAAATAAAGGCACAAGCCTCAATGGAATCAAATCGCACGATGAGGAAATCAAGAAGGGAAGTGCTCCTAACAGCGTTGTAGCCTCTCGAAGATAAGTACAGATGTCTCTATACTGATTCGCAAGACTCTACTAGACTTGCTCATGACTCGTGAGACCTAAGTGAACTTAACGCTATGATACCAAGTTGCCACGACCCAAAATCCACAATAGGTCGTGATGGAGCCTAACGCCACCGTCAGGCAAGCCAATGGTGATTTACCAATTTGATTACACATTTCATTACTTTTGCAAGCACAAATTTTAATAAGAAAAGGATATTTACACTTCTAAATCATGGGAACGTACATCATTTGTAATTTATAAAAGAAATAAAAGGCGATAATAATGTACGAAACCCTAAGCATCAACTAGTATAACCCCAAAACTCGGTGTCACAGGTGCATGAGCATTCTAAGGAGCACAATAATAATAAAATATCTGTCTAGAATGTAAATAAGACAGGATAAAATAAATAGTACGATGGAGACTCGGTGGACTGCGATGCATAGCCTGGATCGCAGCTCACATAAGGTCTCCTTAACAGATGCGCCTACACTCCAAGATGATCACCAAATGAGCCTGTCAGATCCTGCACATTTAGTGCAGAAGTGCAACATGAGTACGTAAATCAACGCGTACCCAGTAAGTATCTAGCCTAACCCCGGAGAAGTAGTGACGAGGGGTAGACATCGACACTTACTAGAGGTCTAATAAAATAATATAATAATTCATAACAGATATGAAGTGCACAACGATAGTGGGATAAATCTACAAATTTCATAATCTTCCAAGTATTTCTTTTAAAGTATAAATTTCTCGATCTTGTATTCTACCTTAATAGCTTAGAAAAATGCCAAGTGTCAATTTCAAATAAATTAAGAATACCATAAAAATGTCGGGCATCAATGAAAGGTTTATCTCGTGAATATTCTGACTACTAACGATATAACACACGATTCTGCCGAGGTCGTTTGGCCCGATCCAGAATAATATGTACACTGACGAGGGTCGAGCGTCATAAACCATAGATGCATCTATTATACTACCGAGGCGTTCGCCCCACTCCACAAGAAATGAAAGAAGTTACCGAATTACGAGACACGTACTTACAGTACAGTACACGATCACAAAGTGAATATAATCTTTACCGTTTCTCAAATAACTCACCCACAACTCAAAGTGATAAGGATCGGCCTAGTATACATATATTTATTCCTTAATCAATTTTAATTATAACTTCCATTAATTATGCCAGCAGAATGAGTTCAAATAATTCAAATATTACATGATAAGATCCTAAATCTACCCGGACATAAACATGCTTTAGCTACGTACGGACTCCCGTCACCTCGTGCGTACATAGAACCCACAACTAGTTGAACATAACAATAAATATCACCTAGGGGCAGTTTCTCCCTCACAAGGTTAGACAAGAGACTTACCTCACTCCGAAGTTCCAAAACCGGCTCCAACGCCTCTCTAACTCTTCAATTCAAGCCAAATGATCCGAAACTAGTCAAACAATGTGCAACTCAATCAAAATATACTCCGATGCTTATAATTAATCAATTCCTAACAATCCCCAACGCCGCTCTAAAAGTCATTAAAGTTAACTCTCGAGCCCACGTGCCCGGATTCTGAAACTTTTTGAAGATAAACATAATCCATAACATTACAAACTCAAATATATAATTGGTTCCTAATTTCATGTCCAAATTCGTGGTAAAAATCCAAAAATACAAATTTCTAGGTTTTTCACCAAAATCCCAAATTTCTACAAATTCGCATGCTTAAATCCATATATAAACGGTGTATTTAACTCAAAATGTGAAGAAATTATTTACCCCATAATAGATGATAAAGATTGCACTCCAAATTGCTCCAAAATCGGCTCCCATGAATTAAATGAAGTGGAATTAAGCCAAACCCCCGTTTTAAAAGAACACACTACCCAGCGACCTTTCGCATTTGTGGTCCATTAGCCGTTTTTGAGGCTCCGCACCTGCGAAAATACCCATCGCAGGTGCGGTTACCACTAAGCTCAGCCAAGTCCGTTACTGCGGACAAAACGCCGCACCTGCAGCCTCGCTTCTGCGATGCCTCATCCGCAGGTGTGAATCCATATCTAGGGAACTCGACCGCATCTGCGATCCCAGCCTTCCCCAGCAAACTCTGCTTCTGCGCTCCAGTGGTTGCATTTGCGATCACGTAGGTGCGGGAATTCCTTCGCACCTGCGACCTCTTCCCAGCTCACTCCTAGTCACTTCTGCGGTTTACTGCCTCGCTTCTGCGTAGAAGCGGTTGCACCAGCAACCAGAATTCTCCAACTTTTCCTTAAGTCCAAAATATGATCCGTTAACCATCCGGAATCCACCCAAGGCCCCCCGGGACCTTGACCAAATATACCAGCGCATCCCAAAATACATTACGAACTTACTCGGGGTCTCAAATCCCACAAAACAACATCAAAGTTGTGAATCGATGATCGAAATCTTTTTTAAAACTTTTAAACTTTCAAACTTCGACGAACGCGTCCGAACTATACCAAAATATTCCGGAATGATGTCAAACTTTGCGCACAAGTAGTAAATCACAATACGAACCTATTCCAAGGCTCAAAATCTCAAACGGACATCGACAACACCAAAGTTCACCTCAAACCAAACTTAGGAAATTCTAAAGCCTTCCAAATGCCAACTTTTCATAATAAGTGTCGAATTGCTCCTGGATGATCCGATACTCATCCCGAACATACGTCCAAGTTTAAAATCATCATACGAACCTATCGAAACCTTCAAATCCCAATTCCGAGGTTTTTTGCTCAAAAGTCAAATCTTAGCCAATTCTTCCAACTTAAAACTTCCGAAATTAGAATTTTCTTTCCAAATCAACTCCGAACTTCCCGAAATTCAATTCCGACCACACGTACAAGTCATAATACCTTAAGTGAAGTTACCCAAAGCCTCAAACCGCTGAACGACATGTTAGAGCTCAAAAAGACCGGTCGGGTTGTTACAGTCGTCATGTTGTCGTGCCACATTTTCTCACGAAAGCGGGTTTCAATATGTGACAACTCTTTTAATACCAGAATAAAAGAGAACAATTGCCACCTGACGATTTTCAAGTTGCGTTAGGGCATCTATTTTCAAATAAATATGTTTTAACTAGACTACGTCGCCAAATATTGAATAAGGGATAAATCTAACTCGAAAAGAAGGTGTTAGGCACTCTTCGAAGTCCACAAATGTGGTTCCCAACCGTATTTAAGCTATGTGGGGATATTGAATTATTAACTAATTATCCTAAGTTAGCATACAAATTTTTTTATTTTCAAACTAAATGAATAAACTGTCAAAACAAGTTATTAATTATTCTAGGAGGAACGGGATAATATAATTAATTGGACGAATTAATACAAAAATAATTTAAAGAGAATAATTTGGAAGAAAATACTTCATTCATTGACTAATATTAATTGGTAAAACCTTTTGATTACAAAGATGTTCAACCCTAGAACTACTTAAACAAATCTAAATTTCATAATAATACTAATCACTAAGACTAGATATACAGGAGATTAGACACAGTGAAATGTCCTAAACTTTTTAGCCTAAAGAATCTCCCCGTACAATTTAACAATACTTTGTAACCCTAAGTGCAGTGGTTGCTCATATTATCCAGCGAGCAGAGACTATTATCTCCAGCTACCTGATTACTATCTTTAAGTTGTTGACCTAAAGCTCACTAATTCAATTATAAGTTGTGCCCTATAGGTGCCTACTCGTCCCATGCTTATTGTCTAGGAGGTGTTGGATAGCTATAAGGATGGTTCTAGACTCATCCTAGGCTGCTCAAAATTAAAAGACTAGGCACAAAATAGTTTAAACAAATAGGACTTCAGAGAAGCACAGTAAGCGTAAAAGGGCTCACGTTTACCTCCACGGGTTAATTCGTGTAAGTGCCAAACTATTACTAATCCAAAGGTTTATAACGAGGTGGCAGAATTAAAGGTTGGATCAATTAATTTGCCTATGAACATGGTTTCTAATTGCGAAGGCATGTCAGACAGTTTATTAGTTAACTCATATCATCGAATTAATAGATTTGGACCTAGAACATGATTTCTAGGTAAAGTTGTAAGCGGCCAGTCATGATAGTAAAGGAATATGAACCAATTAGATGTTAAGCCTATAAAAATGATTTCTACTTAGATAACAATTCATCATTAAATCTTATAGTCAGGATCTCTATGTGATTTAAGTCTCAAATCATTAGGTTATGTAGTGGTCAAGTGATATAGGCTGTTGATTGCAATCCTATAGATATGATTTCTGGGTGTAAGGCATTAGGAACATAGTTCTTAGAACATGGTAGCACAAACAGTTAGATTATTTAGTAAAAAGTCCTATAGGCATGATATCTAAGTGTGGAGTCCTACCACATGATTTCTAAGTGTAGTAGTAGATAGTCTAACAAATTAGCATAGAGTAGGTCCTATATGCATGAATTCTAAATGTAAAGACTTAAGCACAAAATATCTGGATGATGGTAAAGATAAATGAGCAAATTAATACATAAGAGACCCTATAGGCATGTTTACTAGGTGATGTTGTTGGTTCATTAGCCTATTAGACAAATTATACAAGCAGTATCTCAATCGTATTAGTTAAAGTTATAGGCTCACGGTTTCAAGGTGAAACGAGCAAGAGATAAATTTCCTATAGGCATGATTTGCTAATAGCAAGTAGCACATAGGAAATTAAACATGATTTATGATGGCAAGTAGCAGGTAAGGATTCTTAAACCTATAGACATGTTATCTACCCAAGCATGCAAGAACTAAGCTATTCCTAGGCCCATTTCAACTATTTTCCCATTATTCATCTTTACAAGCTATTACAAATCAAAAAATAATTACAATCCCAATATGAATACATAAATAACCTAGTCGTACTTCTATGACTTCAACAGTCTCACTACTTCTTGCAAATATCAGGCCCAAACTCCAGATACGCAGGGGAAAGCTGATAGCATAGTTTTGGACCCAATACCTAATCTGGCCCAACAGACCAGGTCCAAACTCATAAGCAAACCAACTTTGTCTACCAATGATAACTAACACCCAACAAGAGTACCAAGAATGCAAGTGAAATCCTATGCAAATAGGTCATCTAGACGACTTCAAACTTAAGCAAGAAACACATATGCATTCAGGATATTTTGATCCTTAAAGTTTACAAACTAACCAAGAACAAGAAACTCTAAGTAATATTCTAAGATGTTATATCTAATAGGTGAAAGAGAGCACATAAGCAGTACAAAGAACACACTTGAGAATCCATCAGGTTTATATAAGTCACATAAGGGATCCTACAGACATATATTCTGAATACAACATCTAAGAGGAGTACAAACACATAGGTCTAGCAGAACAAAGCACACATTGGATAGTTAATCAGGCTCATGGAATTAGTTCAAAGTGACAGTATCTCAAGGACAGGACCCCTAGAATGGTCAGGATTTAATCATAGAGAACATATAGGGGAAACCTAGTATAAAAGGTCTAAGTTAAATGCATCCTATAGACATGGCTTCTAAGGAGGGCACTCAGAAAGTCAAATAGATGGTATGCATTCATCTGGTTTCAAAGAAAATAGGGGATCTTACAGGTCTATCAGAACACATAAAATATGTAAAATAATTCATGTGAGAAGAGTCTAAACTAAGCTGACTAGCAGCATCAAGACATAGACATACGAAGTTCTACACAAGTCATATAGGATGCAATAAAAATTAAACAACATATAACACGATAGGGGACTGCATTTCATACAATCAGAAGACCAAAGTCCTAAAGCATGATTTTTACTTCAATGTTTCAACATGGTCGTGGCATATAGAGCATGTAAGATAAAACACATAATCATGAATAGGCAAGAAGGTCATTCTAAACAAGCATGCATTAACATGCAGAGGGTTAAACTACAGAATTGAAGATACTAACCAGTTGCAAGGAGAAGTAAGCAAACAAAAATAATCAGAATTCCAATAGCAATTCAAAAGCAGTTGCAGGTGACAAATCTGAGCAGTGAAAACCTCAAGCTCTTCGACACTTCAAAGTTCACAAGAGCCTCGAGGACTTCGAGAAGTGCTTTTGCCGGAGAAGGTTATAGAACAATACCATAATAGTCTTGGATTTCAACTGGCCAAGAACAAAATCAAATAACAGTAGTTTTCAGAGAACCAGAAAAAACAGAACCAGTCTAAGTGAGAGAAAGTAGTGACTAAAGTCCGCCTAACTGGGAATTGGGGAGGGGTTTATATAGTGACAAATTTGTAATCACATGAGGAAATTATCTAATCGCACCAAAATAAGGAAAACATATCGCATGCAGCCCGATTGCATAGCGGATTAGGGCTACATGATACACAAAAAACCAATCGAGAAATATAAATGAACCGGATTGTCGGGGGAGTGAAGATTTTCTCTAAATGTACCAGGACACGATTTTGTATAAAATCAATAGTCGAAATCGTGTTTGAGTCTCCACATTGGTACTTGCCATGTTCGGGCAAGTGTCATTAGGTTTCTTGTATAAAACCTTTCCATAAGCGGGCAAGTAGCATAGACTAAAGAACTAATAGAAGTGATAGCATCATAGGATAGTCATGAATCGACTCCGATCTATGCAAGGAAAGGAGATTTTCCATGTCGGATAGGATTTTGGAAGAGACGGGAAGAGAGAAGAAGGTGTGGAGAGGCGGATGGAGGTGTGAAATGGGGATTAGGATTTGGGTAAGGGGATATAAGGAAAAAGAGGGAACTGTTTGTGGGTCGTTGATCGCTTAAGATCAACGACTGATATTCTAAGGAGTGAAGTGGGAAAAATAGCGGGTCACTGAGGGGTAAGGGTATTGGGTCGTTCGGTTTTGGGCTTATGGAGATTGAGCTCGAGTTTTGGACCATATTTGGTCCGAAATTTAACCTAATATTGGGGCACAATTTATAACACATGAATATTAATTAAAATAATTTATAAAAAGGGCTAACAAAATGATGAAAAGAATGTTATTTATGAAATTAATACTTTTATAAAAATGCTATTTTGACCTATATATATATATATATATATATATATATATATATATATATATATATATATATATATATATAAAATTATTGCGAAAAATAGGCTATCATCGCAAATAATATGTAAATGATATAAAATGCAAATGCAGTTGTATCAAATGATGTAAAATATTATAAAATATGCATAAAATGCTAAATAATTTAAATAAATAATAAATATATTATTTATCACTTATGGATGCTAGAATCAGTTTAAAATGCTTGTAATTTAAAAATAAAAATATTTGCATAGAAACTCCATAATAATAATTTAGAAAAAATGCCATGAAGATAATAAATTGATATTTAAACACGTCATGAAGTAATAATTCAAGAAAATATCCTATAAATAATACTTAAAAATATGTAAACTACATAATAAAATATACTAACCCACAAAGGCTAAATAGGCACTACGAAGGCAAAAATTGAGTATCAACAAGGGACATCACAGAAGAGGTTGTTCCTTCAGACCTACTCAGTAAGCCCATCATGTTCCTCATGATTCTTCAGCCAACCATGGTTCATACAGTGCTCGACCAGGCCAATTATCTTTCAGTGCATTGCCAGCACAGAGTTCATATCGTGCTCCATCTGTTCAATATTCATCGGCCGGATATTTCGGGCCTCAGGGACAATCACGGAGCCAGTAGCCTCACTGAAAGAGGGGTTGCTTTTAGTGTGGAAACTTGATTCATCTCAAGAGAGATTGTCTAAGGCTTCTTAGCAGTGTACCACATTAGGGCACCCAATCCATGGTTACGGCACCAGAAGCTGCACCACCCACACAGCCATCTAGAGGTGAAGCCCAGTGTGTTCGAGATCTTCTTAGAGGTGGAGGTTAGTCAGGTGGAGGACAAACCCATTATTATGAATTCTAAGGCAGGCTAGAGGCAGTTGCTTCAGATGCTGTGATCGCAGGTATTGTCTCAGTATGCCACATGGATGCTTCAGTATTATTTGACCGTTGTTCCAATTATTCTTATGTTTCATCATATTTTGCCTCTTGTTTGGATATGTCATATGATTCTCTTGATATTCCTATTCATATGTCCATACTGGTGGGAGATTCTATCGTTGTGTATCGAGTTTATCGATCTTGTCTGGTCACTATTTGTGGTTACAAGATGATAATGGACCTATTGTTATTAGATATATTGATTTTGAGGTGATTTTAAGCATGGATTGGCTATCTACGCATCATGTTATTCTTAATTGTCATGCTAAGACTATGACTTTGTCCATGTTGGGGTTGCCAAGGTTTGAATGGAGGGGTTCCTTCGGTCATACTCCTAGTAGGGTGGTGTTGTTTATGAAGGCTCAACGAATGGTTGGGAATGGGTGTTTGGAGTACCTAGACTTTGTTAGAGATGTTGATGTTGATACTAGTACGGTTGATTTAGCCCTCGTATTAAGAGATATTACAAATGTGGTTCATTCAGATCTACCAAGCATGTCACCCGATAGGGATATTGATTTTGGTATTGATTTAGTGTCGGACACTCAGCCCATATCTATTCCACCCTATCACATGGCCCCAATTGAGTTGAAGGAGTTGAAGGATCAGTTGCAGGAGTTGTTGGATGAGGGATTCATCAGGCCGAGTGTTTCTCCTTGGGGTGTACCGGTGTTGTTTGTGAAGAAGAATAATGGTTCCATGAGGATATGCATTGATTATAGGCAATTGAACAAGGTTACTATCAAGAACAGGTATCCATTGCCCTCGCATTAATAATTTGTTTGATCAGCTTTAGGGTTTCTAAGGTGTTATCGAAGATTGACTTGAGATCAGATTATCATCAGTTGAAGATTAGGGCTTCAGACATTCCTAAAACGGCTTTTAGGACTCGTTATAGGTATTATGAGTTCTTGCTAATGTGTTTTGGTTTGACTACTGCCCCATCAGCCTTTATGAATTTGATGAATAGTGTGTTCCAGCCTTATTTGAATCATTTTGTTAGTGTTCATTGATGATATCTTGGTATATTCACATAGTAAGGAGGAGCACGGGCAGCATTTGAGGATTGTGCTTCAAATTCTGAGGGAGAAGAAGTTGTATGCTAAGTTTTCCAAGTTTTATTTTTGGTTAGATTCAGTGGTATTCTTGGTCCAGGTGATGTCCAGTGATAGGACCAAGGTAGATCTGAAGAAGATTGAAGTGGTTCAGAGTTGTCCTAGACCTTCTACCGCTACTAAGATCAAAATGTTTTTAGATTTGGCTGACCATTGACCAAGTTGAATCATAAGGGCGATCTATTTAGATGGTCTGACGAGTGTGAGGAGAGCTTTCAGAAGCTCAATAATGCATTGACTACAGCTCCAGTTTGGTATTGCCCTTAGGGTCGGGGATGTATATTGTCTATTATGATGCTTCACATGTTGGCCCTAGGTGTATGTTGATGTAAGATGATAGGGTGATTTCCTATACATCGCGTCAGTTGAAGCCACATGAGAAGAACCATCTGGTCCATAATCTAGAATTGACGGTTGCGTGTGCATGTACTTAAGATTTTGAGGCACTACTTGTATGGCGTGTCTTGTAAGGTTTACACTGATCATTGGTGTCTTCAACATCTGTTTAAATAGAAGGATTTTAATTTGAGGAAGCGGGGGTGATTGGAGCTATTGAAAGATTATGATATCACTATCTCGTATCATCTAGATAAGAAAAATTTGGTACCGGATTCCTTGAGTAAGAAGGTGGAGAGCATGTAGAGTTTGGCATTTATTCCAGCTGCGGAGAGGCCTTTGGCTAGGGATGTTCAGGCTTTGGCTAACTTATTTGTGAGATTGGATATTTGTGAGCCTACTAGAGTTATTGTTTGCATTTTTGCGTGGTCGTCCATGTTTGAATGTATCAAGGATCGCCAATATGATGATCCACACTTGTTGGTACTTAGGGACATGCTGTAGCGAGGTAGTGCTAAAAAGGTGGTCATTAGGAATGATGGCGCTATGAGACTTCAGGGTTGAATTTGTATTCCTAATATCGATGGCTTGAGAGAGTTGATCCTTCAGGAGTCTCACAATTTGTGGTATTCTATTCACCCAGGTTCCACGAAGACATATTGTGATTTGAAGAAGCATTATTAGTGGTGAAGGATGAAGAAGGACATTATTGAGCATGTTTTATGGTGTTTGAACTATCAACAGGTCAAGTATGCGCATCAAAAATCGGGTGGTTTTCTTCAAAAGATTGATATATCGGAGTGGAAGTGGGAGCGCACTACCAAGGACTTTGTGGTAGGTTTTCCACAGACTTTGAGGAATTTGATGCCATTTGGGTCATTGTTGATCGGTTGACAAAGTCGGCGCATATCATTCCGGGTATGAATTCTTACACTTAAGAGAAGTTGGCTCAGATTTACGTCAGAGAGATTGTTCGCTTGCATGGTCAACCAAGGAGGAGGACACTTCGTGAGTGAACGCGATGAACACCTCCCCTCCAGGCTCCGCGAACACGATCATCTCTTCGCGAACGTGTTGACCAAAACATCAGCCACAAAAATAACACTTTGCGATCGCGATAAACACCATATCATCAGAAAATGTGCAATCCAAACATGAGTGAAAATGATCTGAAACTCATCAGAAACACGCTCAACGCCTCCAGGACCTCGTCCAATCACACTAACCAATCCAAAAACATAATACGGACCTACTCAGGGCCTCAAATCACACCAAACTACATTAATACTATGAATCACATCTAAATTCAAGCATAGTGAACTAATCAACTTTCAACTTCCAAAACTCACTCCGAACCATATCAAATCAACTCGGAATGACCTCGAATTTTACATGCAAGTCCCAAATGACACAACATGCCTATAACAACTCCCGGAGACATAATCTGAACCTGATACCCACAAAGTTAACTCTCGGTTAAACCAATCTACCTTCCAAACCTTCAACTATCCAACTTTCGACAATTCAAGCTAAAATAACCTACGAACCTCCAAATCTACTTTTGGATATATGCCTAAGTCCAAGATCACCATCCAGACCTAACGGAACCATCAAAACTCTGATCCGAGATCAAATACGCAAAAGTCAAAATTGGTCAACTCTTCTAAATTAAAGCTTCTAAGGTGAGAATCATTCTTCCAAATCAATCCTGAACCTATCGAATATCAAAACTAACCATACATGCAAGTCATAATACATCATATTAAGCTACTCGCGGTATCGAACCACCAAACGGAAATATGAATAACTAAAACGACCGACCGAGTCGTTACATTCTTCCCCTCTTAAACAAATATTCATCCTCGAACATGCCAAGAGTTGCTCCAGAGCCATCGAATCACTATATAAACTCACCATACACATACCCACAGTGATCCCATGTCCTCAATCCATATAAACCTATCAACACCCCCTAATCGAAGATCCTTCCTTCAACCTTAGTCCACAATCCCAATCTCATCATTCAGGCCTCCACCTAAGACCCGATTCTCAAATATACACATTGTGTCTACCCCAACCAGCTGCAACAGCTCATGCATACATCCACAATGTATAACAAAATGATGTAACCCATCGCTCATAAGCCATATCCACATCTCCGACTACAATAGTTGACCATAACCGAACCCGGTACCGGTAAATAACCTCATAACAATTAGAACCTTGTTCGAAACCTTCACCACACTGCTATAGATGTAGGAAATATGTTGATCTCATAAACACTCACCCAATCAATAAGCCATGGAGTTCTCTCGCCTGACATGAACCATCGTCAAGCTCCAAGCTAATCAACAACATTCTCATCCAGAAATACCTTATCCCAGTCGGATCGCACTAACCATAGGTCCAATGACCTCGTCTCATCAAGTACAAGTTGTTTGACCAGAAAGTCACACCAAACACTACCTAGTCACATACATCGCAATCCACACCAAAGAAGAAACAACTCGAATGTAACTGAAGATAGAAAGAGAAACACATGAGAGACTATCCAACAAGCCCAACATGTACGACTCCCCATCGGTGCCATACAATGAATACATCCCATAAGGAGGCAGCAATACACACGAAATAACCACAAAGAATCTCATCCTAACATAACCCCACAACGGAGCCCGATCCAAACATACCAATCCATATGGAAACACTAATGTCACATCCTCAACTCAGAACCACAAGTAGGAACAACATCCCATCAACTGAAAACCTTTCACTAACTCAATCCCGCAGACCAAAATCACAACACGTAACGGACTCCCATGCTTGTAGAGCACCACAATCGTAATTCATGGCCAAACCATCCACAAAACCCACGTCTAAACCAACCATTTTGAGTAACAAAAGGTCAACCTTAGTCACATAATCCCCAGTTGTGACTATACAAGATCGATAAACACTGTCCACCACAATAGCATCCATTACGGGTGTAGACACATAAACAGGAGTACCCCAAAGAATCACGATACACATTCAAATATGAAGGAAATAGGATGACACATACAATTAAGTAGATCCCGGATAAAATAAAACCGATACATCTCTATGGAAGATTGGAACAATCCCTTAAATGATAGCATCTGCTGCGGCAGCCTCAGTCCTACCAGGAAAAGTATAACAACGGGCCTGGCCTCCCCCTCTAGGACGCCCTCTACTCGCCTATCCCGCATCTCTAGCCGGTTGTGGAGGTGTAGTAGCAACTGGTGCGAAACCTATAGCCTGAGTATCTGCTAAGGTACACTAGCCCGGAGTCTGGGACAATGTCTCATCGTGTGCCTGATATCCCCACACTCAAAGCAACCTCTCTGCTGACATGGCTGTGGGAGGTATCTAGAACGAGTGCTTTGGGACCCATGGATAATTGGAGCACCATGTGAAGCCTGAAGTGCAGACTGAACTGGCTGACAAACCAAATACCAACCATACCAAAACATAATGCAGGCCTACTCAAGGCTTCAAATAACACCAAACAACACCAAAACTATGAATCGTACCTCAATTCAAGCCTAATGAACTAATGAACTTTCAACTTCCAAAACTCATTATTGAACCATATCAATCAATTCGGAATGACCTCAAATTTTGCATGCAAGTCCCAAATGACAAAACGGAACTATACCAACTCCCGAAACCTTAATATGAACCCGATACCCACAAAGTCAACTCTCGGCTAAACCTATCTACCTTCCAAACCTTCAACTATCCAACTTTCGTCAATTCAAGCCAAAACAACCTAGGAGCCTCCAAATCCACTTACGGACATATGCCTAAGTCCAAAATCATTATCCAGACCTAACGGAACCATCAAAACTTCGATCCGGGGTCAAATACGCAAAAGTCAAACTTGGTCAACTCTTCAAACTTAAATCTTCTAAAATGAGAATAATTCTTCCAAATCAATCCAGAACCGCTCGAAAACCAAAATTGACAATGCATGCAAATCATAATACATCATATGAATCTACTTGAAGCATTCAACCACCTAACGGAAATACGAATGACCAAAACTATCGGTCGGATCTTTATATTAAAACCATTGTCAGCTTTTTCTATTTTTAGCACTAAACTTTGCTAGGAAAGTTGTTTGTGGCCTTCTATCATTGGGATGGTTAGGTAATGATATCCAACCCTTTTGTCATCTTATACTCTTCAGTCTTCACTGGAAGAAAGTAATAAATATCACTCCCTATTTTACAATAAATAAATGCATGATTCAACCAAACTCTAAATTGATAGAATACTGGCACAAATGGACCAATCAGGAGCAATGTCTCTATTGTAATGGCTAGAGATATAAAAAAAATCTAGTACCTCAAAAAGAAAAAATAAGAGCAAGGATCGAAACTAAAAAAGCTTAATAACACACTCTTACAAATAATGCATACATGACTGTCTGTTTGATGATATACATCTAACGCTCTTCACTTTCCTTTTATCAGTTCAATTTTATTACTTTATAGATTGGAGTTTGACCCAGAATTCATGGACATTCTCAGCATACTTACAATTTTGCAATACATTAATTTCTTCTTGGCTCAGCATTGGAGCAAACACCAAGACAAATATATAAGGAGCAGAGGAAAGACCATGTACAAATTACTCAATCGCATTGTTATGTAAGCGGTTTGATGCCAATTCGAGTGTCAACAGAGCTAGTGTCTTCTATAACAATAAAAAAATAAAAAATAAAAACATTGTGCCCTTTTTACCTGATCAACTCTTTTCTCTTTTAGGTGTTTGCCCTGATTTTCTTATCATATTTGGTTTTCCTATCTCTTGAAAGAAGGACAACATATTTACCATAATTAGTTTTTTTTCTTTTCCTAAAATATAATTGTAAATTTCCTATATTTGGCTAGTCATTTTCTTGGAGAAAAAGGTTTTGGACTTTTATAAATTTAGGATCCTTCCTTCTCATTTAGTATCAGCCACAAAGTAGCGATAAGGGATTTTAGAGTTTGGTTTAGGGGTAGAATGTCTTAGATACATATTACCTACCACTTGTGTGTGCCTCTTTGTGAAATTTTTCTCTTGATATTTTGTATTCTCTTTTATATAGTGGATTGCTCATTTCTGATTGTGGATAAAGGTCACTTGAATGAACCACGTATGTCTTTTGATATATTTCTCTATTGATGGTGATTTATCGTCATTGAAGGTCTGTTTTATTAGTTTTCGCATGATACCTGATTATTTTGATCCTAACAAGTGGTATCAAAGTCAGGTTCAAGATAGGTTTAAGGTGCTTTCAGTTCTAACCGTGACCTATTTGACGATAATGAAGATTTATATCTAAGAAATTTGACCGAAATGTAGCTCTATGTTGAGAAAAAGACTTTGTGGTAGAGATTTTTTATGTTCAATTAGTTGAAAGGTTTTAGTGAAGGAGATGGAGATTTAACTCGCGAAGATTATTAGAAGAAGGTGGATCAAATTATTTATCAAAAAATTCAAGTAAAGGGGGGAAAATTGTTAATATTTGCCCTAATTTTTGTATCATATTTGGATTTCTTATCTCTTGAAGTAAGAAAAACATACTTACCATAATTAATTTTTTTCCTTTAAGAAAATTATAAATCTCCTATATTTGGCTAGTCTTTTTCTTGGAGAAAAAGATGTTGGACTTTTATAAATTAAAGATCCTTCTTTCTCATTTAGTAGCATCCACAATGTAGCCATAAGGGGTTTAAGAATTTTGTTTCGGGAGAGAATGTTTTAGACAAGTGTTATCCTGCCAGTCTGCCTCATTGTGAGGTTGTCATCTAGATATTTTGCACTCTCTTTTATGTAGTAGATTGCTCATCTCCGTCTATGGATGTAGATCTGCAATTTTGAGTGCCTTCCTAAATTACTAAAGAACTTGGTTCTTTAGCTTACTCCTTGCGCATAAATAAAATAAACATGAAACTAAACGACAGTAATTTTACGTGAAAAATCACTCGGCTCAAAGGTGCAAAAATAACGACCTACCACATAGGATTTTAACTTCAACTTCACTAGAACATCTTAGCCAAATGTACCGATTACAACTCTTGTAACCTAATGCACCTCCACACTTCACCTACTTATACTTATTATATGAAGAATACAACTTACTCCAACTTGCAAACTTAGAAAATACTCCAAGTAACTTGTTTGAATGAAATCATGATTACAACTCAATATCCTAAAACGTATGAACTAAACTGACTCAAGTAGAAAAGAAATTAACATTCAAAAGAAACTTGATCAGTAACTTTACGTGCATTTTGAACTGGAAAATGCTTATGCTTTTTTCTTCAATTAAGGTGTGAAAAGGTGAGTCTTCAACATTTCATAGGCAAGGTATTTAACTCCTCATGACGCTGAGATCATTGGGAGTCCTAAACACAGTCAAACTCTCGTTTACTTGGAAATCCTAAGATCATAAGGACTACTCAAGCTTTGTGACTCGGATTTGCAAATATCCTTAGGCAACAACCCTTATCGCATTAAGAATCCTTCTCACCAATATTGTATTGCAGTAACTTATGGGTAAAAAATTACTGCCATGTAAGGACCTTCAGCAGCTACTGTGAGAACCTGGTTCTTGGCACATGTTCAATGCACATATTTGTTAATCATAAAAACTCATAACTCAACAAAATTCTCCATTTTGATGATGAAAAACATTGTGCTTATGAATCAGGAAAGAATTATTAAACCAACCGCAGAAATAATATCAAACAATCATCAATTATTAAGAGCATGTGAACTAACAAACAAACTCCCCCCACCCCCCCACCCCCCACACACACACTCTTTTTATCTTCCCCTTTTTGGCATCATTAAAAAAACAAAATAGTTGTGAGATGAATTATGCAACCATACATAATACAAGATTCATGGCCACTGGGGCTACAAAAAAAGTACAAGAGAAATAAAAAAAATGAACAATGATGATGATATTAACCATGTGAGAAGAAGGAAAAACAACATAAGAGAATTTGATTAAATAGTGCCAAATTAAGCCAAGGGCCTTGATCAAAAGGCATTAAAACAAAACAATCTAGATGTTCATGCATACTAATCCGAACTATACATAAAAGAAAGGATAGGGCACTACTACGCTACTGGAATTAGGCACACTACAAGGGGATAAGGACCAAGGTCAGGGGTGAGAGGTAGAAGGGGTCAAGGCCTTTACAAGAGTTGCAATTTGTTGTGCATGAGCTTCTCTATCCTTCCTCAGCTCTTCCCTAAGCAGCTTGGTTTCCTTCCTCAGTTCATCATTATCTTCTCTGAGTTAAGCATTTTCCTCCAAGGCCAACTCCAACCTCTTAGAAAGCTCAGTAGTGCTACTACTTCCTGGCAGAATTGCAGTTCCAGTTGGGCCTCTAGCCTTGATCTCACCATAGCCACACTATCTGAGTGTGACAGCATCTAGGACATCATTGTGATTGCCAAACTTTAGCCCAGGCATGGAGATATTGAGCTTGTCAAATAGCTTAGTCAACATGAAACCATAGGGGTATAGCATGGTTAGCCTTGGAAGTGTCTGCAACCCTTGCCATGTGTTGGATCATCAAACTAGGAAGGTTGATGGCGTTACCAGTGTCCAACAGCTTCATCACAGCCATGTCAAGCAGAGTGGCCTCATGCCTCCTCTCAGTCCTCTGCAAAATGCAAGAATTCACAAAATGGAATAATAATTTGCGAAAAGGTGTCATATCTGTCTTATACACCTTTTGAGGAGCATCCAGTTCAAATTTCTAGGAAAATGTTTTGGTGACCACAATCCTTCTATCCATATAATTGTCAACTGCTGGCCACTTTTTCTTCAAATAATTTTCAAATCCTAGGGAGGGGATGTTCAGCAGCAACCAGAATTCCTCAACATCAAATTCCAGCTCAAAGGCTCTCACAGAGTTCTTCGCCATTTTGCCATCAAACTGAAAGTTAGCATAAAATTCAACCACTATAGGTGCACAAACATGGGGGAACGGTTTCACAAACATGTGTCCATCCCTGCATGTGAAGCTTCTCTACCAACTGTGCCAATCCCTTTTCAACAGTGTTGGCTAGGATCTTCCCATTCAAGACTTTCCTACTTTTGAACTATGCCATCCTGTAAACTATCTCTGACTTAGTAGTTTTCTTCTTCCCTCAGATCTTCTTCTGAGAAGTAGAGGCAGTTGCCTTGATGGGTTTGATAGCGGTCCTATTCACTAATGGTTTATTACCCTTAAGGGAAGAACCAGGTTCATCACCCTTATCCAATTCAACAACAGCTTTAGTTAGCTCCAACCGAGTTCCTTGTTCTTTTGGTACTCTTAGCTTCCTTGTTCAGTTTCTCATCAACAACGTTTCTCTTACTCCTGGTGAGAGGAGTTTTAGTAGGAGGAGCCACCTCCTTCTTTCTTAGTGAAGTTGTCTTTGTAGGTTTTGCTGGGGCTTTCTTCTTCTTCTTTCCCACCTCAGATAATGGCAGGTCAACCTCATCACTTTCAATTTCCTCATCTCCTAAGAAAGGGTTTAAGGAAGGCCTTGGTTCCTCCAAACTTTCCTCTTCATTTACTTCTTCCAAAAGGGCCATGATTGTATTTCCAATAGTCATAAAGCCTTCAAATTCTTTACTCTCATATTCCTTCCCACTCTCAGATTCAGAGTCCTCATCCTCAATTTCTTTTTTATCATCTCCTACTCCATCGTGATCATTGTCCTCACTCTCAGAATATCCTTCTCCCTCAGTTCTCATTTCTTCTTCTGAATCTCCCACTTGCTCACCTTTTTCTTTTCCTGAATCACCCTCATTTTCCTTTTTTGATTCACCCTCATCTCACTTTTTCTCACTTTTAAGTTGTGATCCTTCTCTCCTTCCACTTCTCCCTCTATATTTGTTTCCTCATCATTAATCCAGTTATAAGCACTTTTATCAGAACCTTCAGTGTTCCCTTATTCTTTCTCACCTTCCCCCTCGGTCACAGACTGCTCTGCAACTACTTCGAGATTCTCAGGTTGTGCTACAGTCCTTTTTTCTACCACAAATATTTCTGCATGTGTTGTGTCTTTCAGGGGTTAAACTATATCTAGAGAGGACACATCTATGGCAGATACGAGAACATTAAATTTTGACGGAGAGGATTTTACCTGAGCATCCTTGTCAATTGCAGGTTCCCCTTTATCAATGGGATCCTTAATTGCTTATTCCCCCTTAACAATAGCATTGTCAACTGATTTTTCATTTTTTACTGACTTCCTTGAAGTAGCCTTGATCTTTGTGGGTTTGGACCTGATCTATGGTATAGTCATAGTGGCTTGCATGGTTGTTTTTAGAGATGGAGGTGTAGAGGTTATAGAGTATAGAGGTAGAAGAGTGACTATGGGTGGTGGTGCAGTGATATCAGAGGATGGGGGTTGAGAAGCAGCAGGTAATAGTGTAAAGTTAACTATCAATTTCACACTCGTCTTTAGCTTATCCTTCTCAACTTTGGATTTAGAGCCACATTTTGAGGATGATTTAATTTTTGAGGGAGATAGGGAGTCTGGCTGGGCTTTGTCATGATGAAGAAGAGACAAGAGAATTTTCTTTGTTTCTTGCTTGGGGGAGTAGTCCTGATTTGACTAGAATCGAGAGGGTATTGATTTGAGTTCTAACAGAACTCTAACAACAGATATATTTGACAAACGAACTTTTAGAATTTATAGGACTCTTAACTGAATAAAATTCCTCCTCGAACTTTGACTTTGATAACGGATAGAATTAATGCCTACTTGATTTAGGAAGTCTGGTTACAGCAATAATTCTAGTTATTAAATTTTAATAACTTTTGACAAGATGGCATGTACCTGAGTTGACGAACTAACTCCTTTGAAATTCCTTAGTCCCTTCCACAATAAAGCTTCAGACACAATAGGTTAATATTGTAATACACCAGTATCAGTTATATTTTTAAGGCAAGTGTAAATACTTAAAACAAGTGTGAGAGTCAATCAAGTATTTGTTACTTAGACATCTACAGCTATTGCAATTTTTCCTAGCCAATCATTGGGATTCAACTTAGTGAAAGGACTATATTAATCCTAGTACCAGCTTGTTAATATCATAATACACCAGCATTAATTAGATTTTCACACTGGCATGTTAATATCATAATACACCAGCATGAGCTTCTCTGTCATTCCTCAGCTCTTCCCTAAGCAGATTGATTTCCTTCCTCAGTTCATCATTATCTTCCCTGCTATTGCCTATTGGCTTCAGACACAATAGGTTAATATCATAATACACCAGCATCAGTTAGATTTTCAAGGCAAGTGTGTATACTTACAACAAGTGTGAGAGTCAATCAAGTATTTCTTACTTAGACATCTACAACTATTGCCATTTTTCCTAGCCAATCATTGGGATTCAACTTAGTGAGATGACTTAATTAATCCTATACCATCTTGTTTCTTTCAAAATAAACTCTACTCAGTGCCTTAGTGAAAATGTCAGTAATTTGATCTTCATTTTTACAGAAATTTATTGAGATATTTGTTTTTCCACATTATCTCTGAGAAAGTGGTGTCTGATGTCAATGTGTTTAGCTATCTTATATTGACATAGATGTTTAGCAATATTTATGGCACTGGTGTTATCACAAAAGATAGGAACACAATCAACAAAAACACCATAGTTTGTGAGTTGTTGCCTTATCCATAGCAATTGTGCACAACATGATGTTGTTGCCACATATTCTGCTTCATCTGTAGATAGGGCCATTGAGATCTGCTTCTTTGTTCCCCCAAGTCACAAGGCAAGAACGTAGAAAGTGAGTTGTTCCAGAAGTGATTTTCCTGTCAAGATGAAAACTTACATAGTCAGCATCAACATAACCAACTAAGTTAAAATTTTATCCTCTTGGATACCACAGGCATAAATCAGGAGTTCCTTTCAAGTATCTGAGTATTCTTTTGACTTCCTTCAAGTGAGACTCCTTGGGATTTGCCTGAAACCTTGCACATAGACCCATACTGAACACAATGTCAGGCCTGCTTGCACTGAGATATAGAAGTAAACCAATCATTCCTATGTATAGTTTTTGTTCCATATTTTTCCCTTCTTCATCCAGATCAAGCTTTGTTGCAATGTCAATAGGGGTATCAATTGAATTTGAAGAATCCATGATGAATTTCTTCGAGAGATCTTTGATGTACTTTTGTTGATGAATCATTGTTCTAGTAGGTGTCTGCTTGATTTGTAGCCCAAGAAAAAAGTTCAACTCACCTATCATGCTCATTTCAAATTCATTCCCCATCATTTCAGCAAATTCTTTGCACGATGATTTATTAGTGGCCCCAAAAATGATATCATCACATACACATGTACAATCAGAAGGCTCTTTCCTTTGTATTTTAGAAACAGTGTATTATCTACCTTTCCCCTTAGAAAGTCATTGGTTAAGAGGAATTATGAGAGCCTCTCATACCAAGCTCTTGGGGCTTGTTTTAGTCCATATAAGGCCTTGTTAAATTTGAAGACATGATAAGGAAATTATTCACTTTCAAAGCGAGGAGGCCGTTTGACAAACACTTCCTTTTTCAAATAGCCATTCAGAAATGCACTCTTTAGATCCATCTAATATAATATATACTCCATATATGCAGCAAACACTGTCAACATTCTGATGGCTTCTATTCTGGCAACTGGAGCAAATGTTTCATCATAGTCAATTCCTTCTTCTTGATTGTATCCCTGAACCACCCATCTCACCTTATTCCAGATGATATTTCTTTCTCATCCAGCTTGTTCCCGAACACCCATCTACTTCTTATAACAGTTCTGTTTTTGGGTCTTTGTACCAGATGTCATACCTTTCCCCTCTTAAATTGGTTTAGCTCCTCCTGCATGGCAATTATCCAATCTGCATCCTTTAGGGCTTCCTTTATGTTGTTTGGCTCTATCTGAGACAAAAAGGCACTGAGTGCACACATGTTTCTAAAGGATGATCTTGTTTGTACTCCTGCATTTAGATCAGTAATGATATTTTCAAGGGGATGAGAGCTTTGGTATTTCCATGGCCTAACTTACAGACCTTGAGATGGTTCAGTAGAGAAGTTGCCTAAAGGACCAATGACAGTAGATATAACTTCTCTTGTCTGAGTATCTGTCATAATTGTTCCCCCTTCCTCTTGTACTTCCTGATCACTTCCATCACCTTCTTGATTGCATGATGCTCCTTTAGATTTTTTCTCAAATTCTCCTTCAGTTTCAGAGATCATTTCCTCTGTGAGCCCTATATCATGATCTTCGTCATGCAAACCTTTCTCGGCCATATTGTTAGATTCATCAAAGATTACATGAATATTTCGTTCCACACACGTAGTTCTTTTACTAAATACTTTATATGTTTTACTATGTGGTGAATATCCCAAGAATACTCCCTCATCACTTCTATCATCAAATTTACCTAGAACTTCTTTACCATTATTGTGCATAAAGCATTTAAAACTAAAAGCTCTCAAGTAGGTGATGTTGAGCTTTCTTCCTCGAAGTAACTCATAGGGAGTTTTTCTTAAGAATGGGTCTGACCATGCACCTATTTAACAGGTAACAGGCAGTATTGACTGCCTCATCCCAGAAGATTTTAGGTAGTCCACTAGCAATCAGCATAGTTCTACCCATATCTTCAAGAGATCTATTCTTTCTTTCCACAAAACTATTTTGTTGTGGAGTTATAGGTGCAGAAAAGTTATGTTCAATGTCATGAGTGTTGCGGAATTCAAGGAATTTAGAGTTTTCAAACTCAGTTCTATGATATGTTCTATTGCTTGACACAAAACTTCCTAATTTCTATTTAATCATTCTGACAAACACACAAAATACATCAAAGGTTTCATCCTTAGATTCCAGAAACAAGGTCCATGTGTATCTAAAGAAGTCATCAACAATTACAAACACATACTCCCCCCCCCCAATTATTTACACGCATGGGTCCATATAGGTCCATGTGAAGAAGTTCAAGGGGTCTAGAGGTGCTGGTAACTTTCTTAGATTTAAAAGATGGACTTATATGCTTACCTCTGACACATGCATCACAAACCTTATCAAATATAAACTCAACCTTTGGTAACCTAAGGACCAGGTCCTTTGCTACCAACTTATTGAGTTAGGACACACTGGCATAACTCATTCTTCTATGCCACAGTAGTGGATTATCTTCCACTACACTTAAACATGTATGCTCACTCAGAGTGAGAGACATAATAGATATTTTGTAGACATTATTATGTCTCTTACCTTTCAGAATAGTTTTGTTTGTATCCAATTTTGTGACATTGTTGAATTGAACTTTACCTCATTACCATTACCGCACATTTGGGATATACTAAGGAGATTATGCTTGAGTCCAACCCCGTAGTATACATCTTCTATAGAATGAAAGAGTGATTTACTAACTTTACCTATTCTAGTTATTTGACCCTTCTTTCTATTTTCAAAGGATACACTCCCTCATTGGAAGGTTGTTAGGGAAAGAAAATTCTTCGTTTCACCAGTCATATGTCTTGAGCAACAACTCTCCAGATACCAATCTTGATTGTTTCCTCTCACTTTAACCTGCAATAAAAATCACAAGTTAGCTTTGGGAAACTAGACAAGCTTTGGTCCTTTTTAATTGGAAAAAGGATGAATCAAGTCTAATTTGCCTAGAGAGGCAGGACATTGAATGTCTCTTTCTTATTGACCTTAATCTGTTTAGTTTGAATAGAGGGAGTGACTCTTGTTTTTTCTTTAACTGCCACATGCTTAGGTAGGCAAAAAGTATTTTTGAACTGAGCATGAATTAAAGCAGGACAAATGTCTCTGAAATGTCTCACCTTTCCACAGTGAGTGCATATTTTATTATTAGAAATTCCTATATAGTTAGGATCAAATCTAGGTATAGGTTTTCTGTAGTCAATTCCTGATTTGTTTGTACTACTATTCTCATTCAGTCAGTTCATGGCATCAGAAGATCTATGTCACTTGCTTAATCAAGGTAGTTCATACTTTGCCTTTTCAAGCTTCTCATGTAGTGTTTTATTCCTGCTATCAGCATCGTACAGACTATCCTTAAGCTCTTTCAATTCTTCTTCACGGTTGTTTTGCAAACCACTTATTATTCCCTTTCCATTTGTAGAAACGTGTTGCTCATTTAAGTGCAGTGAGCTCAAAGACTTGGTCCTTAAGTTCCTTAATCTATCTTTCGAGATCAGTTTTGTTTGATTCAAGATTTTTGAAATCAAGTTTGACACATGAAAGATTGCTTACCTTATTTGGTTTGTCTTCAAGCTCTGAATAACTCATGGTCATCATCCCTATCACTTCCTCTTCTAACTTGCTTTTTTTAATTGCCGTCAGTGCTAACTCAATATTTTTATTTTCATAGTCAGCTTCCAGGGTCCTCCATATGTCATTGGCAAAGATGCAGGAGGACACCTTGTAGAGAACATTCTTTGGCAGACTCCTATAAAGGAGGTCCTTTGCTTTAGCATTTTTCTAGATGATCTGGCGAGCCTCAGCATTTTATTCTTCTACTCTTTTGATGCTCTTGTTTCCATTGCTCTCAACTTTTGTAAGTATGTTTATCCCGTGATTGACAATTATCCATATTTTATAATCAGTTGCCTGAAGGAACACCTACATATGCATCTTTCATTCATCAAAGTGATGTTCATCAAAAGGAGGGGGTCTTCCAATGTGCATCCCTAGCTGCAGGAGGTTCAGACTCATTGGACTCGTGTGAGTCAATTACAGCATATAGACTAAAAGTCTCATCCTTTTCTTTGTCACTTCCATTATCTTCATATGCTACCATAAAAGCTTGTTTCATGGCTTGAGTGAATCCCTTACCTAGGATTTTGCTTTTGTTTAGGCCTCGCTCCTTCAACTTATCCTTTTTTTTCTTTATCGACTCTTTATTTCTTCCAATTAATTTTCCACATTGGAAAGTCTTTGACCATGTGATCCAACTTGTTACTCATGTAGCATCTATCATATGAAGACTTGTCAGCCTGCTTAGGTTTGCTATTGTTTTCTGTCTTTTGTGCATTTCTGGAGTTTTTCATGAATTTTTTGAACTTAGCAAACATTGCAATGTCTAGATCAGCATTGTCAAACTCATCTTCATCAGTAGATTTAAGAACATGTGTCTTATCCCTCTTTGGTTCTTCCTTGCATAGTTCCAGCTCCCTCATCTCATGAGTTTTTAAATTTCCAATCAACTCATCTAGTGATATTTTGTGCAACTCCTTTGATTCCTGAATGGCTATAACTTTTGGTTCCCATAAGGCAGGAAGAATCCTCAAAACTTTGCTAACCAGTTCTTAAGAGATAAACTACTTTCCCAGCGACTTTAGTTCATTTGCTATGATAGTGAACCTGGTTATCATCTCCTGAATAGGATCAAACTCCTTCATAGAGAAGAGCTCATAGTTTCTCATGAGCAACTCAATGTTTGATCTCTTTACTTGATTTGTCACTTCATGAGCAGTTTGAAGTGTGTCCCAGATTTTCTTTGCATTGGAACAGGCAGATATCATGTTGTACTCATCAGGACCAAGTCCATAAATGAGAATCTTCTTAGCCTTGAAATTCTTTTCCATCATTTTGAAGTCAGCTGCCACAAATTCTGAAAGGTCATTGGGAACTGTTTCATTTTGCCCATTTTGCTTGGTGGGAGTCAATGGTCCTCGATTTACCATAATCCATAGTTCATAGTCCTCGGTCATTAGGAAATCCTCCATTCTTGCCTTCCACCAACTATAGTATTTTCCATTAAACAGAGGTAGTCTAGTAGTTGATTGTCCTTCGTTGATTCCAGGTGGAGCATCATTTCTTTTAAGATCTCTCTAGGTGTTAACCATGTTTAAGAGAACCCGTTATGATACCAATTGTTACTTTGAGTACCTTCCTAAATTACTAAAGAACTTAGTTCTTTATCTTACTCCTTACGCGTAAATAAAATAAACAGGAAAGTAAAAGACATCAATTTTACATAGAAAATCACCCAGCTCAAAGGTGCAAATATTACGACCTACCATGTACGATTTTAACTTCAACTTCACTAGAAAAACTGAGCCAAATGTACCAATTATAACTCTTGTAACCTAATACACCTCCACACTTCACCTATTTATACTTATTGTATGAAGAATACAAGTTACTCTAATTTGCAAACTTAGACAATACTCCAACTAATATTGTTTGAATGAAATCATGATTACAACTCAATATCCCAATACACATGAACTAAACTGACTCAAGTAGAAAAGATATTAACTTTCAGAACAAACTTGATCAGTAACTTCACGTGCGTTTTGAACTGGAAAATGCTTATGCTCTTTTCTTCAGTCAAGGTGTGAAAAAGTGAGTCTTCAACAGTACATAGGCAAGATATTTAACTCCTCATAACTCCAAGATCTTTGGGAGTTCTAAGAATAGTCAAACTCTTGTTTAGTTGCAAATCCTAAGATCATTAGGACTCCTCAAGCTTTGTGACTCGTATATGGAAATATCCTTAGGCAACAACCTTTATCGCGTCAAGAATCCTTCCCACCAATATCGGACTGCAGTAACTTTCGTGTAAAAAGTTACTGCCCTATAAGGACCTTTAGCAGCTACTGCGAGAACCTGGTTCTTAGCACATGTTCATTGTACACACTTGTTAATCATCAAAAATCATAGATCAACAAGGTCAATTAACCAAAGCACATTAAATGTATGTGTCTCTTTTGGTATACTTCTCATTTGATATACTCCCTCCGTTTTAATTTATGTGAACCCATTTGACTGAGCACGGAGTTTAAGAAAAGAGAAAAGACTTTTGAACTTGTGGTATAAAATAAAGCATATATATTTTATATGGCTATAAATCATTGCATAAAGGTAAATTATTTCCAAATAAGGGAAGGGGTCATTCTTTTTTCCACGGACTAAAAAGGAAATCTGTTCATATAAATTGAAACGGATAGAGTATGATTTATCGGCATTAAAATTATGCATTGTGTTATGAAATATAGCTCAAAGTAACAATATAGAACAAGGAAAGACAAGCTAAGAGATATAGAGAGAAAGAGAGGAGAGATTCTTATTTCTTCTTCAATTGTGTGTGTTTTCCTATCTATTACAAGGTCTTTATATAGGCATGAAAAGTGAAGAAAAATATGTCATTGAATATGTCATTAAGCATAAAAATATGTCATTAAGTATTTAAGAAGATCATGGAGGAAGAGTAGACATCCACCATAATTTGATTTTTCTCATAACACTCCCCTTTGGATGTCCATAGATAATGTACCTCGTTAAAACCTTATTAGGAAAAAACCCTATGGAAAAAAAATCCTAGTGAAGAAAAAAGAGTACACGTGTTTAGAAATACGCCTTTTGGTTGCCGCGTTAAAAACCTTGCAAGAAAAACCTAGTGGGACAAAACCTTGTAAGGGAAAAAGAGTACAATGCGTATTATCTCCCCCTGATGAAAGCATCAATTCACATCATTGAGTCTTCGCATTCAAATCTTGTACACTAGTTTCTTGAAGGATGACGTCGGCAGGGATTTGGCAAACAAATCAGCCATATTATCACTTGAACAGATTTGTTGCACATTGATATCACCATTCTTTTGAAGATCATGTGTGAAAAATAACTTTGGTGAAATGTGCTTTGTCCTATCCCATTTTATGAATCCTCCCTTCAATTGGGCTATGCATGCTGCATTGTCTTCATACAAAATTATGGGTAGTTTGTCAAACTTCAAACCACATTTGTCTCAAATAAGGTGTATTATAGACCTCAACCATACACATTCTCAACTTGCTTTATGAATAGCAATTATCTCAGCATGATTAGATGAAGTAGTTACGATTGATTGCTTAGTCGATCACCAAGATATGGCAGTGCCTCCATATGTAAACACATAACTTGTTTGAGATCGAGCCTTGTGTGGGTCAGATAAATACCCAGCATCGACATAACCAACAAGATCGGGATTGCAATCATTGCCATAAAATAATCTCATATCGGTAGTCCCTTTTAAATACCGTAATATGTGTTTTTCCAATGTCTCCTTGTAGGAGCAGAGCTATATCTTGTTAAGACGTTAACTGAAAAAGTTATGTCAGACCTTGTAATGTTAGAAAGATACATTAGTGCACCAATTGCACTAAGATATGGTACTTCGGGACCAAGAAGTTCGTCATTATTTTCATGAGGTCGGAATGGATCTTTATTTATATCGAGCGGTCTCACAACCATCGGGGTACTCAATGGATGTGCTTTATCCATATAGAATCGCTTTAAAATATTTTTAGTGTATGCTGATTGATAGACAAAAATTCCATCTTTCATATACTCAATTTGTAGACTAAGACAAATTTTTTTCTTCCCAAGATCTTTCATTTCAAATTTGTTTTTAAATAGTCTACTGCTTTAGGAAGCTCCCTAGGAGTTCCAATGATATTTAAATCATCAACATACACGGTGATTATAATAAATTTAGATCCAGATATTTTTATAAAGACACAAGGACAAATTAAATCATTCTTTTACCCTTCTTTCAACAGGTACTCACTCAGGCGATTATACCACATGCGCCCTGATTGTTTCAATCCGTATAAAGATTTTTGAAGCTTTATTTAATAAATTTCTTGAAAACCTTAATATGTTTCAGAACAATTTAAATCCTTCAATGATTTTCATTATATGCATATCACGTTTTTCTTGTATTGCCAGATTAAAACTTGAAATGACGACATCCACCACAGGAGAACATGTCTTTATATAATCAATACCAGGATAATTACAAATCTTCTTGTGACACAAGTCATCTTTATGTCTATCGACTTGATATTTTTTCGCACAAGAACATATTTATACCTCCATTGGCTTTATACTTTCAGGTGTTGGGACTATTCGCCCAACTTCATATTTTTCAGGTAAAATCAATTTTCATTGCGTATTTTTCATTTGCCCAATCATTTATCTGTCCAAATTTCATGACAAATTTGAGCTCAAGATCTTCGTCAATATTAATAACATTGAGCGCTACATTATATTAACAATATCGTCGACGATCATTTTATATTGGTTCTACTATTACCCAATAAAGACATAACTTCTTGAGATTTATTTATCTTATTATTTTCAGGTACCTGAGCCTCTTCCGTGAGGTCTTATGAAGTGTTATGTCGTGGTGCTCTTCTAGAGCACTTACTTCCTTATTATGACTATCTTGAACATTTGCTCATCTCTTTCTTCAAGGAGTTTTATCTTTGGAACCGATTAGTCTATTATGCTTCATGCATGCCATAGACTCTATTCATTATGAATTTTATTTTATTTGGAGCATTAGCAACTGAATATGACATTTAGCTTTGGGTCAGCAAAAATGTCTGGCAATATTTTGCAAATGAATTATCACTTGAACTTCAAGTTCACATTTTCTCGTACGAGAATCTAGATGTACTCATAATAATTCATTACATGCATTACTTTTTCAGCTGCCCATTTTCTGCCCCTATTGTTGGGGTTACCAACACATATCCCTAACCTTATTTGGGAATCCATCTTTGTGCATTGTAGTGGAACAATTAAATCATATAGCATATTCATATTTTTAGATAAAAATTATTTGGTTCCTGACCCTGAACCGATTGTGATAGGGAGAACTTATCATAATTTGGCTACATGCGTACAAGTGTTGTTGTATATTAAATAATATATCACATATAAAATTTTATTTTGGCAGTTTTGCACTCATAACCAATGGTTTAGATATAATTGGAGGCATACAAATTTCTGCTAAACTAACTTGGATTTAAACCAGTATTATCAAGATAAATCATCATAATTTATATTCTGAAACTATGCTCTAATAATTTGAGCAATCAATCTTGCAAAAGCCAAATTGCAAGTTGATAACAAATGCACACGTGACCATAGAATAGATACATCTATTAAAATTATATAATAGTAAACGGTCCACATGGCAGGTGACTAGGCTCATATATTTATCACCTTTTATTTGTTCCAGAAATCAAGGGATTCAATCCCAACCTTAACTGGTATATCATGAGAATAAGTAGCACAAAAGAATTCTTGAAGAATCTTCTATTTCTTCAATATATGCCAATATAATTCTCAATTAATTTTTCGTATCATAATTGAACCGGGATGGTCAATCGGTCATGCCAACTAATATTTGTTTCAGTAAACCTCTAGTTTACTTGTGACATATGATTCCATCATCATGCTTATATTTGTGTAGTACAAATAGAAAGAAAATCGGGTAACATTTCATATTTAGCCGTTATTATTATAGAAATATGAAGATATTCAACATTCCTTTCATTTATAGTCTCAATATGCCAACTACTTTGACTTATACATTTGAAACTCAAAAAGTTTCTTTTGAGACTTTACAATATCAATGTCGTAAATAATTTTATTCATCCGGATAGTAACAAATTAATTTTTCCGGAGCTCTTAACAACTTTTATACTACAAAATCTTTTGTCACACCATTCATATGGTAAATGTCTCCTTCACGGAGAAACTATATCATAATAAATTGTCATGGTTAAAATTATCATAAGCAAAATTATTTCTTGCTTTAATTTTGCCTTTAATAACCTTTTATAAGGCACAACAAATTTTGTTTTTTTGGCGAATCACATGTACGCGACCAATGACATATTCATGTAACCACACAATAATATTTATTCTCTTTATTTTACTTAAACCTCCCTTAGAAGTGAGTTGTGTGGTATTCATCTAATCATGCATTGTATGTCTTTATTCATTACTTTTATCACATATTTCCACATTCACCTTTATGAATGGGTCCGCATTCTCAATACTTATCACAAGTCACATTCTCTTTAAGGAATGGATCATAATCAGCGGCGTGCTTTATTATATTTCATACCAATTTGATGGTAAATATTGCCTTCACATTTTGAAGGACTATTTTGAGAATCCTTATTGTTCTCCTTTTATAATCATAGTGATGATTATTATTATTTTGATCTTTGGAACGCCTACGTTCATTGTTCAACCACTTGTCTTCATTTAGATTTATTATGTGCCGTTGCCACATTCACTTCAAGAATGGAGCAAATCAAGTGGGACAATATTCATTCCTTTTCATGGAAAATATATTATTTTTTTTAGTTAATATTATATCATCAATATAGTATAGTTGGACTCAAACCCAATGTCTTACCAATATAAAGGCATGTTAGGCCATAATGAATTGGGACTCAAACCCAACTCTTATCATCATGGAGCATCAGGACTTGATCTTTATGTCTTACCCTCATGGTGCATTGCGACTTGAACTCATTGAAGTTGATATCATTAATAGCAAAGGACAAAAATAATTTCAAATACGAAGGAAATGCTTACCTCTTGAGTTAAACTCTTCATAATGTCATTTGGATATAATTCTCAATAATAAACTTTCGTTTACTCAAATCAGCTAAGTAATTAGTGTCAAACAGATATATGAAAATATAAAATAATATTAAAAATTCACATATGGTCTTTGTTGCAATAAGCTTACTTCAAGATGAAAGTGATATGACCAGAACATTAAGAAAAAATTATGTATCAAACAGAATAATAGTACTACTAGTTACCATGCACTTTTGTGGAAATTAAGTATTTTGCTCTCTAGAAAAGCAAAAAGATATAGCATAACCTTTAAGTCAGTCAGGGAATCAAAAATAATTGACAAATCTCTTTCTACTATCTACTACTATTTGCTTTCTATATAGAAATGATTCAACATGTTAATTTGATAAGAACTATCATCAATGAAAAATTTGGTGTAGTACATACTTCTTGTACTAATATTTTATCTTATCAAAATAAAATAGTTACGAATATTATTATTATTATTATTATTATTATTATTATTATTATTATTATTATTATTATTATTATTATTGACAGTAAACTAATGTATAATCATTATAATAGGTATACTAAAATCGTATTATAAGATAAAACCATAAGCATACATAATAAAGTATAATTTTAATTTTGTAGATTATTTAGTATACCGCATGCCACCTATTATTTAGTTCATGAAAATTTAACAAGGTGACATCCTTAGCAGCCACATAAATACTAATTTTCTAATAACCAAACCATTGCTTATTCTAAATAGTGATACAAACTTATTTGGTTTAAAGCTCGGACTTGTTGCTGTAGTAGAAAGACGTGTCTGTAACACTACATACCTTTCTGAATAAAATCTGGATAATTTTGACAATAGATCATCGAGATATACCTTGCCAGAAGTGGAATTCAACCTTGAGGTTAGAGACTTCGTGCTGATAACGTGTTATGAAATATAGCTAAAAGTAACAATATAAAATAAGGAAAAGCAAGTTAAGAGAAATAGAGAAAAAGAGAGGAGAAATTCTTATTTCTTCTTCAATTGTATGTATTTTCCTATCTATTACAAGGCCTTTATATAGGCATGAAAAGTGAAGAAAAATATGTCATTGAATATGTCATTAAGCACAGAAATATGTCATTGAATATGTCATTAAGCATTTGAGAAGATCATGAAGGAAGAGTAGACATCCACCATAATTTGATTTTTCTTATAACACATTGTTAGTTTTCACATGTCTATCCTAACATACCTCTTCTTACACTTAGATTGAGTCACGGGAAACTCATAAAATACTAAACATATCTCGGTAATCATTGTCAAGATTAGGATCATTGCCAAGACGGCTTCGTTCAATGTGCAATTTGCACTTTAATGTGCCAACGCTATTTTTTCCTACATCTCTCAGGACAGGTAGAGGAGAATACACACCTTAGAGGGTAGGTGAGCACTCAAAGCAGAGGAGAATACGATTGTCTCCCAAAGGATGAAAAGAATCCCATTTCGCAGTCTGGCGGTTTAAAGAAACGTATAACAAACATGGAAGCAAGAGGCCTCCATAAAACTTGACACAAAGGACAGGAAACTAACCATGGTAAAAAAAATAAACAAGATGAATGGCATTCAGATGCTTGAGTTTTTAAAAGATAGTACCAATAGGACACCCCTAAACAATGATATTCCTTTTTTGAAGGGTGCCGAAAGCCAAATAATGCATTGACTATTGAGGTACCAGCCGAAGAGCTGCAGATGTAAGCACTTGATGTGCACTGCATCTAATGGGCTATTGAAGCAAATAGGATCATGAATACTATGGATTCTACATTGCTATTCTTCAAAGCATAGAATTCTTTGTGCCTCAAACTAGCTCAAAGTCCAAAGGCGTTAGGGCATCAGTACCAATATAGGTTTCGAAGACCTAACCCAAATCGGATAACAATAGGGAGGATCAAACACGAATACGAACGAAAGAAGATCAAGCATAAGCTCAAGCAGTAATTCTCACCTGCCTAGTTTAAGAAATTCATCGCAAGAAACTTATCAGACCACCATCCCAAATTTCGTTGCATTGCGCAAGTACAAGCCACATCTCCTTGTCACAGCAAGTCTCATTAACATCAACTATCAACTCAACACGATGTTGAGTACCTACAGTTCTATCACCTCTGGTAAAAGGTTAGCACCACAGCTCTCAATTGAATAAGTGTTTTTGTATGATTTAAGTATCAATCTGCATAGTTAAGGAATATACTATACCTATCACTTCAATAACATTACAATCGGAAATACATAATAGTATGATCTTACTGTCGTACGTATCAGCACCAAAAACATTACAGTAGAAAATTGATGATAGCATAATAAAGAACTTGGAAGAGGAAATACAACCTAATACTCCAGTAATAACTATTATGCAGCAACCCCCAAATTATTTTTTCAAGTTGGAGATACATGAAAAAAGGGGAATCTCACAAAAATCTAGATACATAAAAGAATGGAGAATAGGTACCAAACCAACAAGGGAAAGGAGAAATTCACACCAAACGATCCTTTAAACTAGCACAAACACTTTTGGCTACAACTTACTCAAAGCAAATCCCAACTGAGTCGCGGTTGGACAGCTGCAGCATGGGTGCTTGGTGTGGTTGTAGGTGATGAGAAATGGTCCAGCAATGGCGCTGGTGTGGAATCAAATGTTTCCCATTGTGTCGTTATAACTACAGACCCTGAGCTCGAGTGCTTTGATGGCTGCTGTTGTTTGGTTTTTACCGATTTTTCCTGTTGAACTGGTGATGATGCCTGCTCATTGGAATACCTTTGGTGTTGCTGAGCTGGGGAAGATTGGTCTTTTGTAATGTGATTGCCATTGCTGGTTGTAACTGAATTTTTTATCTTCAACACATCTAATGTTTCAACACACTTTTGCACTCTTCTCACCTGCAAACATTTATCACATTTTGTTTTAGAGATTTTTTCTTTATGAATTAAAAGCTAAGTTGCGGGATTTAAGTTAATACCTGATTTTTTCTCTGCAATTTCACATCACCTTCAGCAATAATGCCATCTAATTGAACCAGCTGATTCATCAATAACTCTATCAGATTTATCAAATCCTTTTCTACAACTCTCCCACCTTTGGAAATTATAGATTCCAGTGCAGAAACCTAGACAATCAAAATGCACGTCACAGTTATCCACAATACCTATATTTTCATCGAAAACTGAATGTATATTTGTTCCAATTTATATGCTCTTATTTAATCCGTTAAAAAAAGAATTATTTCTTTCTAAATTTTGAAAATAATTTAATTTAATTTAATTTTTTATTTTACCTTTAATGAAATATTATAGCTATACCAATATTTATGATTTATTTTACACTATAAATTTTAAAAGTTTTTAAATTCTTCTCGTTAACGCTAGAATGGGGAAGAGGAATATTACCTGTCTAGCCAGCCTATCGACTTCCAAAGTGATCTCTGATATTGTTTTAGCAGCCTTCTCCACTTTAGCATTCTTTCTCATCTCTAGGTACCGTTTTTCTTGGCTAATTGGGTCTTCCATTAGAACAATTTTGGACTTATCCTTCACTCCAGCAATATCAAGAAATGCTTTATTATCTCTCTCTTTATCCTTATACAGTAATTTCTGATCTTGGTGGTGCAATCCCGTTGGCCCCGTCAACATCTTCTTCAGTTCCCCTGCCAATTTGACAACATAAAAACACAATTAGAAATACAAAGACGCTATATAAATGCAGTACTCCCTTTGTTCCAATTTGCTTGGCATAATTTGAGTTGATAAAAAAATTAAAAAGAAACGAAAATTCTTAATACATGTGGTTTTAAATATATATACCATAACTTTTGGGTAGCTATAATAAAACTTGTGTTTTAAACATGTCATTACAATTCCTAAGCTTATAAAATGAGAAGTATAAAGTTAGTATAAATATATTATTCTTCCGAAATTGAATTAACAAAAAATAATCTCAAACAAATTGTAAAGAGAGAAGTACTACTTAAGTTACAACATACCAAAGGTTGCTTGAGAACTGATATTGATCTCGTGGTAAATGGAGTGATACTTGACCCGAACCCGAATAGTAGGTGGAGGAGGACAGTTTTCACAATCCGGGTTGCGTTTCTGGACCAGCATTCCACTGGGCCTCAGCTCCCACTCCTTCTCGCTCGCATCAGAGCTACCGTTCATCATCGGCGGCATTCCGGTGGTTTTCGTCTTCATTTGCATCATTTTTTTGAGTTTGTAGGCTAAAGAATGTATGTAGAAATGATTTGAATTGCTAACGTTGAATTTTGAGGAAGCAGATCAAAGCATTGACTTTTGACACTGAAAGATCTACAGTTGCGTCAGTGTCTAAGGTTCTAATTGTCTGTGACACGTGTACAGAGAAAATGCCGAGAGAAAGAGAGAGAGGTGTTTACCAAGTTGAAAGAGAGCTGAATTTGAGAAGGAATAGCAGATCTTATTTGAAGAGCTGAAAATGTAAAGAATCAAAAGGTAAGCGACAAATTTGCCAAAAATATCGAGACACTCGGCCAATCTGAAAGTCCACAGATTTGTCCGATTATTCAGCTTAGGATTTCAATGTTAAAAATAAATCAAAATCTTCGCTTCACCACCAGAAACTGAAGAAAAAGAAAGTGGAGTAATTAATTTGCCATCTGTTAGGTTTGTTCAGCCTGTGGAGAAGGAGGAGGAGAGAGAGATGAAAATAAGATACTTCAAAAATATGTATAAATAAATGAGTGGACAGCGAAACACAAGAAAGAAGCAGAGAACTCTGCTACAGAATTACTTATTTTTTAAAAGGTATAATGTCCATTTAATTATTGGTAGTATATCATTATTATTAAAGTTGCTGTTAGATAATTGGAGAAACGAGGCCAAGGGAAGTCGCCAGAGGCTTGTGCATAAAGCTTGAAAAAGGTAGAAAAATGAAAACTAAAACCGCTTAAAGAAAAGTTCAATGACGAAGGCTGAAAAGTGAAAAGAACTCTTGAGACTTTTTCACCAAGCTTCTACAGGTGTACAATGCAATTATGCAGGTAAGTACATACACTCATCATTTTATTTGCACTAATGATTTCTATGTTGATTAATAGATACCAATCTAGAACACTCGAAACAATGATTATTACATAGACCCAATAAAATTTCCAAGGAATATTGAAGAGTTAAATATAGGGCTAACGCAAGTGAACTCTATGTATTGGAAATTCATCCAATGTCTTTTCTGAACTAATAAGTTGAAACATCTTTCGAATTAGCTTCTTTTTAAATAGTTGCAGTAGTATACGTTCTTCAAACTTAAAATTTCCAGGTGGAGTTTACCTAAATATCTGTTAAAATCTAATTGATATATGCAACAAAGTTAGGAATTTTAACAAGGATATTCAAAAAATTTGATGTGACTTTAAGCAATTTTGAGACTATCTTTGCCACAACAATAAAAATTCCACTTATATCAAGGGAATTTAAAAGTTTATATACATAGTGAAAAAAATATTTTTATACTATTTAGGCAATATAAGTTTCCGGTGAAGGGATTCATTAGTTTTGTGGTTGTTTACAAATTTGTTTTTAGTTTTATGACACTACCTCTCTTTTTTTACACATGAGAGATTTACTTTTACACGTAAGAGATTTGTCTTTTACACATAAGAGATATGAAAATGTCATTTTTTAAATTTTAAATTGTAAAGTGTCATGATGTACAAATAGCACAGGGATTCAAGTAAACCTCTTTCATTGACTGTATCTTTGTATTAGTGGTGGCAAAATAGATAAAAAATAAATAGTTAACCACCCATATTATCCATTAAAAATAGGTTGGATAATGAACTTTTTAAAAACGGGTCAAATATGGATAAGAACCATATTATCTACTTGGAAAATGGACAATCAATGGATAACTACTGAGTTTAACTTTTACATTTAAAAAGCCTCAAATTGGGGGTTACTCAAGTTTGGGAGACTAGGTGGGCGTTTGGACATAAGAATTGTAAAATTTCGGAAAAAAGTGAAAAATAATTTCAAATGAAAACGGTATTTGAAAATTAGAGTTGTGTTTGGACATGAATATAATTTTGGGTTGTTTTTGAAATTTTGTGAGTGATCTAAGTGAAAATTTTGAAAAGCAGCTTTTTGAAATTTTTTAAATTTTCGAAAAATTCCAAAATCGATCTTCAAGTGAAAATTTGAAAATTTATGGCCAAACACTAATTTCGGAAAAAAGTAAAAAATTTTCGAAAAAAGTAAAATTTTTCTTATGTCCAAACGGGCTCTAGAAATTCTCTCAAAAGTGATCATATTCAAGAAGTCATGGATATCCATATTATCCGCCGGTTAATCTATTTTTTATCCGTATTAAATATCGGGTCGGATAATTTATTCATTTTTGCATTAACCATTTTCGATCCGTCTCATATCCGATCCGACCCGACACGCCCGTTTGCCTCCCCTACTTTGTATTAAGACTAATTTACATGAATTTTTATACCGATATATTATAATTAGGTACGAGCAAGGACAAATATAGGCTTAAGTGTAAGGGTTCTGTGGAACTAGTATACGGTCAAAATAGTTTTCGACCTTCATACGATTGGTGAAGACGGACCGAAGAGCGTCTTCATAATATCGAGATGAGATTTGAAGAAGGCACGAACGAGCTTCGAATTTCGGAGAGATTAAATACCGAGCTCGACGCCATTATCTAGCTCGAGTCTGAATCGAGCTATGAAGAGAAGCGATGGTATCAAGCTTAAGAGCCAGAGACCGACCAATACTAAGCCCGGATCAATACCGGACCCCGAATCAATATCTAGCTCGAGTCAATATGGAGCTTTGACTTTGGAGACCGGTCAATATTAAGTCTGATCAAGATCGGGCTCATAGACAGGAGCCGTTGCAGCCGCACTAAGGGAGAAAATCTCGGCGGGAATTAGGAAAAAGCTAATTTATCATGGGTTCTCCACTATGTATTTTTTTTATATCTAAAGTAGGATCCCTCCACTATAAGAGGGATGGTTATATTTCTCTAAGGAGGGGCAAGACACGGCAACTAAAATACTATTGATACATTCCCATATTAAGAGATTATCCTTTAGAGCCTTATACATTGATTCATCTTGCTTATTCATAAATCTTTTCCTTTTTAACTTTGTTTGTATTTCATTGTTTATGGTCAATATTCAACATTTCTATTTATTCTTACGATTCGTGTCAAGCTATATCATATACCCTTAAAACTACGTACAAATTCAACTCTATCCGTTTTTCGGGTAAATAGTTTAGCGCCCATCGTAGGGCTAAGGATAACAGTGGTTATTTAATACGAATCCGCAAAACACACCATTTTACGCTTGTTTTTGGAAGTGTCTTTGATTTCGGATTAGCAACGACAAGCTATCAATTAAATGGCCTTACCTATCGACAACGGAGCTGGTCTTCAAGGTGAGAACAACAACTTGACGCCTAGGGCCGAAAGGCCGCTTGTCGGCATCGTTGGAGCTCGAGTCGAAGTGCCATTAGACGTTAATTTGCATGCGGCCATTGAGGCAAACCTATGTTCTGAACCTGAAAATAGCATTCATGATGGTACTCAATCTGCAGTTCGAGACACCCATAGCGTTGAGAAAAATAGAATCAACTTGCGTATGGTTTTCGAAATGTTGCAAGCTCAACAGGCAGCAATAGATCAGTTGCAGAGTCAAACCCAGATACCGAGCAGGCCGGAGCCCAGTCCACCCCGAGAAATCACCCACAGAACAGAACCAGCTATAGTAAGGTCAAATAAGCAAGAGTCGGGGACTAATCCCGAAATTGCTAATATGTTCGAAAAACTGACCAAACGAATAGAATCAGGTAAAAGGAGGATCGAGGCAAACGACAAAAAGGTGGAAACATATAACTCCAGGGTTGATCAGATACTGGGGGCACCACCGATATTGAAGGGCTTAGTTTCCAAAATATTCGTACAAAAGCCTTTCCCCCTAAGCGCGGCTCCTAAACCGATCCTAAAAAAGTTCTGCATGCCCAAAATTCCTAAATATAACGGAACTACTGACCCCAACGAACATGTCACCTCTTACACATGTGCCATTAAAGGGAACGATATAGAGGACGATGAAATCGAATCTGTATTATTGAAGAAATTTGGTGAAACCCCTGTCAAAGGGAGCAATGATATGGTATCATAATTTACCATATAATTCTATCGATTCTTTTGCTATGCTTATAGATTCTTTCGTAAAAGCACACGCTGGACCATAAAGGTCAAGACCAGAAAGTCGGATTTGTTCAAGGTAAGACAAAAGGATAACGAGATGCTAAGGGAGTTCATATCTCGTTTCCAAATGGAACGAATAGATCTACTACCAGTCACAGACGATTGGGCTGTTCAGGCTTTTACTCAAGGTTTGAACGAATGAAGTTCGATGGCTTCACGGCGGTTGAAGTATAACCTGATCGAGTACCCAACTATTACTTAGGCTGACATGTATAATCGGTATCAATCGAAAATTAGAGTCGAAGACGATCAGTTGGGTTCTGGACCCGCTGTTAGAAGGGACATCAATCAAGAACAAGGTCCGATCAGGGACCGATACCGACCATATAGTAGAGACCACAGGGTCAATGAATCGAGACGTAACCCCGGACAAGGCAATAAAAGAAGTGATCGAGGTCAAGGGTCTCGGGGACTGATGAACAGAAATGGGTTCGATAGGCCTATCGGACCTAAGGAAGCACCACGGTTCTCGGAGTGTAACTTTAGCATCGATGCATCCGCCATCCTGTTGGCTATCGAATGCATCAAAGACACTAAATGGCCTCGATCCATGCAGACCGATCCTGCCCAGAGGAACCCCAATCAAATGTGCGAATATCATGGCACCCATGGCCACATAACGGAAGATTGCAGGCAACTAAGAGAGGAGGTAGCCTGGTTATTCAATAAAGGACACCTTCGAGAATATTTAAGCGACAGGGCCAAAAACCATTTCAAAAACAGGGATTTCGGTAAACAAAATGAACAAGAAGAACCACAGCACATTATCCACATGATTATCGGTGGTGTCGATACCCCTCAAGGGTTGGTGCTTAAACGCACTAAGACATCGGTTATGAGAGAGAAGCGACCTCGGACTCAGGATTACTCACCCATAGGAACCCTGTCCTTTAATGATAAAGATGTAGAAGGAGTTATGCAACCTCACAACGATGCACTGGTAATATCCGTACTTATGAATAAAACTAAAGTTAAGCGTGTGTTAATTAATCTAGGTAGCTCGGCCAACATTATTAGATCGAAGGTCGTAGAATAGCTCGGTCTACAGGACCAGGTCGTACCCGCGACTCTGGTTCTAAACAGATTCAATATGACATGTAAAACTACCAAAGGCGAGATAATTCTGCGATAAACGTGGCCGAGACCATCTAGGAAATGAAGTTCCATGTAATCGAAGACGATATGAGGTACACCACCCTTTTTGGAAGGCCATGGATCCACAATATGAGAGTTGTACCTTCGACCCTCCACCAGGTTCTTAAATTCCCAACATCAGAGGGAGTCAAAATAGTGTACAGAGAACAACCGGCCGCAAGAGAAATGCTCGCCGTCGAAGAAGCAATTCTGATATCCTCACCTTCATCAACAAAGGGGTCGGACTCGAAGGGAGAACGTGATGCCAAATAGCAATCATATACGTCAGCTTCAACCCAACTAGAAAATCAGAAGATTGACGAAGATGATGAGCAAAGGATCCCTCGATCCTCCATGGTCCCCGATGATTCCGACGCTACCCAATCAACAGTTGAAGAACTGGAGCAAGTCATACTGATCGAACATTTTCCCGAACAAAAGGTATACCTGGGAACGGGATTAACCCCCGAACTCAGGAAAAGGCTTATTCAATTTCTTATTGATAATATAGATTGTTTTGCTTGGTCCCATTTAGATATAACAGGGATCCCACCGGATATAACGACGCATCGGCTAAGTCTGGACCCTAGGTTCAAACCGGTGAAGCAAAAGAGAAGACCCCAATCTGAGGTAAAGCACGCATTCATAAAGGACGAGGTAACTAAACTTCTCAAAATAAGGTCCATTCGGGAGGTAAAATACCCCCGAATGGTTAGCCAATGTAGTTGTAGTCCCTAAAAAAGGGAACAAACTTAAAATGTGTGTAGATTATAAGGATTTAAACAAGTCGTACCCCAAAGATTCTTTTTCGCTACCCAACATCGATCACATGATCGATGCCACGGCCGGCCACGAGGTTCTTATTTTTCTCGATGCCTATTCCAGGTATAATCAAATCCAAATAAACCCGGAGGACCGAGAAAAAACTTTATTTATCACCAAGTATGGAACATATTGTTATAATGTAATTCCCTTCGGGCTAAAAAATGCAGGAGCTACTTACCAACGCCTAGTAAATAAAATATTTGAGGAACAAATAGGTAAATCAATGGAAGTTTATATTGATGACATACTACTTAAGTCCCTGCACACAGAGGACCATTTGGCTCATTTGCAGGAAACGTTCAAGATTTTAAGGAAATATAACATGAAGCTCAACCCCGAGAAATATGCTTTCGGGGTCGGTTCGGGCAAGTTCCTTGGCTTCATGATATCGAATCGCGGGATCGAGATCAACCCCGATAAAATTAAGGCCATCGAAGACATCACCATCGTGGACAGTATAAAATCCGTGCAGAAGCTAACCGGACGGATAGTGGCCTTAGGCCGATTCATTTTGAGGTCATCAGGTCGAAGCCACGGATTTTTTTCTCTACTCAAAAAGAAGAACGATTTCGCCTGGACCCCGGAATGCCAACAGGCGTTAGAGGAATTGAAGCGATACCTATCGAGTCCACCCCTACTTCACACTCCAAAGGCAGACGAGAAACTTTACTTATACTTGGCAGTATCAGAAATCGCGGTAAGTGGTGTCCTAGTTCGAGAAGAGCAAGGTACGTAATTTTCCGTTTATTATATAAGTCGAACCTGAGAAGAAGTAGAAACTAGATATCCACACTTAGAGAAATTGGCACTTGCTCTAATAAGCGCCTTTAGAAAGTTAACACCATACTTTCAATGTCACCCCATATGCGTATTAACCACTTACCCACTTAGTAATATTTTGCACATGCCCGAACTATCGGGGGCAGATTGGCCAAATGGGCCGTCGAACTCAGTGGGTATGATATCGAATATCAACCCCGGACGACCATCAAGTCTCAAATTTTAGCGAATTTCATGGCCGATTTCACGCCAACCCTCGTACCCGAAGTTAAAAAGGAACTCTTGTTAAAATCGGGTACACCATCGAGGGTATGGACCCTCTTCGCAGACGGTGCTTCGAATGTGAAGGAGTCCGGGCTAGGCATCATTTTGAAACCGCCCACGGGTAGCACTATTAGGCAATCTATCAAGACTTCTAGGTTAACCAACAATGAGGCCGAGTACGAGGCTATGATTGCAGGTCTCGAGCTAGCTAAAAGCTTAGGGGAAGAAGTCACTGAAGCCAAGTGTGACTCTTTACTAGTGGTGAACCAAGTAAACAAAACCTTTGAAGTTCGAGAGGATAGAATGCAAAGGTATTTGAACAAACTACATGTAACTTTTCACCGTTTCAAGGAATGGACAGCATGTACCTCGAGAACAAAATAGTGAGGCCGATGCACTTGCAAATTTGGGGTCATCGGTCGAGGAAGATGAGATCAGCTCGGGGACTGTCGTTCAAATCTCGAGATCCGTAATCGAGGAAGGTCACGCTGAGATAAACTCCACAAGTCTAACCTGGGGTTGGAGAAACAAATATATAGAATATTTCAAGAATGGTAAACTTCCATCGGACCTAAAGGAGTCAAGAGCTCTACGCACAAAAGTTGCACGGTTCACCTTATCCAATGATGGAACGCTGTTTAGAAGGGTGTTCGATGGTCCACTGGCAATATGTTCTGGACCGGGAGATACCGACTACATCCTACATGAAATTCATGAGGGCACTTATGGAAATCATTCCGGTGCCGATTCATTAGTCCGAAAAATAATCAGAGCAGGATATTATTGGATCGATATAGACAAAGATGCAAGGGAGTTCATTCGAAAATGTGATAAATGTCAAAGACATGCACCCATTATCCACCAGCCCGGAGAACAACTTCACTCGGTCCTATCCCCATGGCCATTCATGAAATGGGGGATGGATATCGTCGTCCCTCTGCCATCGCCCCCAGGTAAAGCTAAGTTCATTTTATTTATGTCTGACTATTTCTCTAAATGGGTCGAAGCACAGGCTTTCGAGAAGGTCAGAGAGAAAGAGGTTATAGATTTCATCTGGGATCACATCGCGTGTCGATTTGGGATATCCGCAGAAATAGTATTCGACAATAGTAAACAATTTATCGACAATAAAGTGACAACATTTCTCGAAGACCATAAAATAAAAAGGATATTGTCAACACCGTATCACCCTAGTAGGAACGGACAGGTCGAATCGATGAACAAGACTATCATCCAAAACCTGAAGAAAAGGTTGAACGAGGCTAAAGGGAAATGGAGAGAAATTCTACCCGAAGTCCTTTGGGCATATCGAACAACATCGAAGTCTAGTACAGGGGCAACTCTGTTTTCCTTAGTATATGGCTCTGAAGCCTTGATTCCAGTCGAAGTCGGAGAATCCAGCGCCAGGTTTCAACATGTAACGGAGGAATCGAACCACGAGACTATGAATACTACCCTCGAATTATAAGATGAAAAACGAGAAGTGGCACATGTTCGAATGGCTGAAAAAAAAGCAACGAATCGAAAGGTACTACAATAGAAAAACCAACCTTCGCCACTTCAGGATCGGGGACTTAGTCCTAAGGAAGGTCACCATCAAAACTCGAGATCCTAATGAAGGGAAGCTCGGCCCGAATTGGAAAGGGCCCTATCAAGTCATAGATGTAATCGGAAAAGGATCTTATAAACCGGAACGATGGACGGCGAACCACTTCCAAACAACTGGAACATATCACTTCTCAAATGATATTATTGTTAAGGTATGAATTTCTCCCTTCTTTCATGTATATATATTCGACGCTAACTCATTGCAGGATTTTGACCAAAGATATCGAGACCTCGGGTTTTAAAGAACGCGTTACACTCTTTTTCCATTAGATCGGTATTTATCCCAAATAGGTTTTTCCGGTGAGGTTTTTAATGGGGCAACAATTGTGTGCTACCTGAGGACAATTCAACAGTATCCAAGGCTTCTTTACAATCAACCTCGAATACTGGGGGGCATTACCATCGAATAAATCAAGTTCGATACAAGAAAGTTACTTCATGTCAAACAGGGTCTCTATAGGGAAAAGTGTAAGGGCCAAATGGTCAAAACGAACCATGCACGCATAGTTTTTCTCAAACCTTGGCACAAAACACGAACACGTACAATGACTTATGAAGAGAAACTTTTTTTTTACCGATATCTCATATTTTGGAAAGTTCGCTCTACTTCATGATTCAAACAGGTATAAGGACCAATCACGACCGAAGGAGTTTGAAAATATTTACCCCATAAATCGGGGACTGCCAATTAAAATACCGTAGAAATCAAGATCAATAAGCCTACGTGCTACTCTTACTTCGAGTTCGAGCAATCACTCACTCGACAACTAAGCCTACGGGCTACCTTACTTCAAGTTCGAGCAATCACTCACTCGACCAATAAAGCCTACGGGCTACCTTACTTCGAGTTCGAGCAATCACTCACTTGACTACTAAAGCCTAAGGGCTACTCTTACTTCGAGTTCGAGTAATCACTCACTCGACCACTAAGCCTACGGGAAACATTACTTCGAGTACGAGCAATCACTCACTCGACCAATAAAGCCTACGGGCTACCTTACTTCGAGTTCGAGCAATCATTCACTCGACTACTAAAGCCTACGGGCTACCTTACTTCGAGTTTGAGCAATCACTCACTTGACCACTAAAGCCTACGGGCTACCTTACTTCGAGTTCGAGCAATCACTTAATCGACTACTAAGCCTACGGGCTAACATTATTTCGAGTTCGAGCAAGCACTCGCTCGACTATTAAGTCTACGGGCTACCTCACTTCGAGTTCGAGCAAAAACTCACTTGACTACTAAGACTACGGGCTACTCTTATTTCGAGTTAGAGCAAACACTCACTTGACTACTAATCCTACGGGCTAACATTATTTAGAGTTCGAGCAAGCACTCGCTCGACTATTAAGCCTACGGGCTACCTCACTTTGAGTTCGAGCAAGCACTCACTCGATAGCTAAGCCTATGGGCTACTCTTATTTTGAGTTCGAGCAAACACTCACTCGACCACTAAGCCTACGGGCTACTTCACTTCGTGTTCGAGCAAACACTCACTCGATTACTAAGCCTACGGGCTACTCTTATTTCGAGTTCAAGCAATTACTCACTCGACTACTAAGCCTGCGGGTTACTCTTATTTCGAGTTCAAGCAAATACTCACTCGACTACTAAGCCTACGGGCTAACATTATTTCGAGTTCGAGCAAGCACTCGCTCTACTATTAAGCCTATGGGTTACCTCACTTCAAGTTCGAGCAAGCACTACTCGTTTGCTAAGCCTACAGGCTACTCTTATTTCGAGTTCGAACAAACACTCACTCAATCACTAAGCCTACGGGCTACTTCACTTTGAGTTCGAGCAAACACTCACTCGATTACTAGGCCTACGGGCTACTCTTATTTCGAGTTCGAGCAATCACTCACTCGACTACTAAGCCTACGGGCTACTCTTATTTCGAGTTCGAGCAAACACTCACTCGACTACTAAGCCTACGGGATAACATTATTTTGAGTTCGAGCAAGCACTCGCTCGACTATTAAGCCTACGGGTTACCTCACTTCGAGTTCGAGCAAGCACTCACTCGATTGTTAAGCCTACGTGCTACTCTTATTTCGAGTTCGAGCAAACACTCACTCGACCACTAAGCCTACGGGCTACTTCACTTCGAGTTCAAGCAAGCACTCACTCGATTACTAAGCCTACGGGCTACTCTTATTTTGAGTTTGAGCAATCACTCACTCGACTACTAAGCCTACGGGCTACTCTTATTTCTTGTTTGAGCAATTATTCACTCAACTACTAAGCCTACAGGCTACTCTTATTTTGAGTTTGAGCAATCACTCACTTAACTACTAAGCCTACGGACTACTTTTATTTCGAGTTCGAGCAATCACTCACTCGACTACTAAGCCTATAGGCTACTCTAATTTCGAGTTCGAGTAATCACTCACTCGACTACTAAGCCTACGGGCTACTCTTATTTCGAGTTCGAGCAATCACTCACTCGATTACTAAGCCTACGTAGGCTACTCTTATTTCAAGTTCGAGCAATCACTCACTCGACTATTAAAGGCCTACGGGCTATGATTACTTCAAGTTTGAACAATCACTCACTCGGTTATAAAGACTACAAGATCTGGCTTCGATCAAATTACCTAAAGCCTCGAACTTATGAAATTTTTCATTAAACATGAATGAAACAGAGTTTTCATAAGGCTTGACTGAAGCAAAGTTTTTACAAGGCGGGGTATGAAACAAAGACAAATCGGGAAAGGAAAAGATCTTCATATATATGAGTATTTATAAGGTCCGATCAGGACCATACACAAAAAAGATCAAAAATAAAAAACCCTAAGGTTCCTGATTATCTCCGGGAGTAGCCTGTTCACCATCGAGCTCCTCCCCGCTCTCAGACTCGCTCTTACTCTCATCATCATCATCTTCATCGGAAACCAGGGCTCTAGCTTCAGCTTTAAGTTCTTTAGCCTTTTTTATCTCTTCTTTGAGATCGAAACCTCGAGCATGGATTTCCTCGAGGGTCTCCCTCCGAGATTGGCATTTGGCTATTTCAGCAACCCAGTATGCTCGAGTTTGAGCGGTCTCAGTTGCCTTTCTCGCCTGTACCTGAGCGGCTTCGGCATCATCCCGATAGACAGCCACGAATGCATCCACATCGGCCTTTGCTTTTTCTGCTTTATCTTTGGCCTTAGCAATTTCAGATGCCAACCGAGCCTCGAGCTCCTCTATTTTCCTTGCTTGAACCGAGCTCCTCTCCTTTATGCCTTGAAGTTGACTTTCGCCCAATAATAATTGGGCTCGAGCAGTTTCATTTTCTGCATCAAGGCAGTACATGCCATCTTTCCACCCCAAGGTCTCCGCCCTTATCATATCAACCTCCTCACGAAGTAGCCCAATCATCTCAAGCTTCTACAACAACTGTGAGATCGAAATATTATTCATCGTTCCAGAATCGAGCCCGTGGGTTTTTAAGATTATCATTACCTACTCAGTCAGGTCGGCCTGGTCTTGATGAGCCTTGGCCAACTCGGCTCGGAGCTCCTTGATTTCCTCTTCCCTTTGCCCGTAGAGGAGTTTAAGAGTGTTTCTCTCTTCAGTGACCCTTCGGAAGTCGGCCTCGTATCGACTCAACTCAGCTCAAGATCGAGAACATGCCTCTCGAGAACATGCCTCTCGAAGTTAGAAAAGAAAAGCAAACATAAAGCTGGCACCAACGAAGGGAGTTAGAGCTTACCCGATTCAGAGCTTGTTGCACTTTGAAGAAAATGCCCGACACATCACTAGGGCCAGCAGCATCCTCGACACTAGTAAAAAAATCACGAAAGGGATCTTCTCCTTCGTGGAACCGGCCTACTTCGAGGGTCCCCAAAGCTTGGGCTTTCCAAATCGCCCCTTCGGAAACATTGGGGAGAGTAGGCGAGTCGCTTGGGGCATTCTCCTCAGTTCGGAGAGCTTCAGGACCAGCCCCTTCGGATAAACCCACCGTTTGTTGGCTTCGATGGGAGGCATCCTCGATCTCCATCAACTCGGGGACTTTGCCCGAATCCTTCTCCAATATCCCCTCAGTTCGAGGCAGAGACATATAAACCACTATCGATCCAGCTGCCTTTGAGGCGTCGATGGTTTTCTTCGCTCGGGCCACCAGTACGGACCCGTAGTTCTCTTCTTCTTCGTCTTCATCCCTTAGACACAAAATTGATTCTTCGGTCAAAAGGATGGTATTCTTCCTCGGCTTACGAGCCATCCTCGTCTTAAGTTGTGGATCCTCGGAAGTAGAGGCCTTTTTCCTCTTATGGTCCTTCGCCGATTTCAGGATGGCGTCTCTTCCTCACCAGACGGGGGCCTCAAAATCGCATCTTTGCCCAGGCTTACACACAAGAAAATTGGTTAAGTATATGGAAAATATTTCCTTCGAACTATCAAAGACATGAGAAAGAAGCTTACCATGATTTTTGGCCTCCCATAGGCCCTTTGACAAATCACGCCACGAGCGCTCGGCATAAGTAGAAGTAGAAGCCAGGTCCCGTACCCAGCTCTTAAGATTAGGAACTGCACCAGGCATCCAAGGAACCACTATATCGCAAAAGGGGATATCGGTGAGAAAGAATTAAAGAGGCAAAACAATAGGATATAACATCAGAATTGTACTGGATATCGGTGAGAAAGAATTAAAGAGGCAAAACAATAGGATATAACATCAGAATTGTACTTACGCTTCATGTTCCATTCCTCGAGAAACGATATCTTCTCGGCCGGAATTAGGTCCGAAGTCTTCACTCGAACGAAGCTGCCCATCCAGCCTCGATCCTTGTCCTCGTCTATGCTCGAGAACAGCACCTTGGTATGCCGACGCTGGAGTTTTGTTAATCCACCTCGATAGAGGCGTGGGCTATACAGTCTAATAAGATGGTTAAGGGTGAAAGGCATCCCCTCGATCTTGTTCACGAAGAAGCGGATCAGAATAACGATCCGCCAAAATGAAGGATGGATTTGGCCTAGGGTTATTTGGTATTGGCGGAAAAAATCAATAACGATAGGGTCGAGGGGGCCCAATATGAAAGGGTAAGTATACACACTTAAAAACTCTTTCACATAAGTAGTGATACCTTCTTCGGGAGCCGAAATTATCACTTCTATTTTCTCCCAGTTACAATCTTTCTCAGCTGCTCGAGGTGCCCCTTAGTTATCGAGCACATATACCTCGATACTGGTTCACATCGAATAGGAACCGACGATGCTTTTTCAACCTTATAATCGGAGGTAAGAACACATGCCCCGGGAACACACTCCTCATGTCGTGACTCCACCGGTGTTTTGTCGACGACAGCTGTGAAGAAGAAGCTTTTTCTTTTTGAGGAACGATTTTGGATGTTTTCGCCATTTTGGATTTAGAGATCAGAAATAGAAGATGTGGTGTTTTAAACAAAGATTTTTTAGTGAAAATCACAGAAGAAAGGCTTTTTCACAGACTTACAGATGAACTCAGAAGATGTGAGAAACAACTTGGAAAATTTGGAGATTGAAGATGTAAAAGTGATAAAAGGTAAAAAAAAAAGAAAAAGAAAGGGGGGGCTATTTATAGATTGAGGAACGACAGTTCAACGTCAGCGGTGGCCGACCAACATCTGACACGCATTTAATGCCTTGGTAAACTGAATCGACGGGATAACTATCACGTACGTCATGGTCGGGATCGATGCAAATATCAGTGTATATCTAATCGAACCTTTGGGAAATCATATCGTTTCTCGCCATATCCTTCCCGAGAAATGAGGGGACTATCTGTATACGGTCAAAATAGTTTTCGACCTTCGTACGATTGGTGAAGACGGACCGAAGAGCGTCTTCATAATATCGAGGTGAGATTTGAAGAAGGCACGAACGAACTTCAAGTTTCGGGGAGATTAAATACCGAGCTCGGCGTCATTATTGAGCTCGAGTCCGAATCGAGCTATGAAGAGAAGCGATGGTATCAAGCTTAAGAACCAGAGACCGACCAATACCGGGCCCCGAATCAATATCTATCTCGAGTCAATATCAAGCTCTGACTTTGGAGACCGATCAATATCAAGTCTAATCAAGATCGGGCTCATACACAGGAGCCGTTACAACCGTACTAAGGGAGAGAATCTCAGCGGGAATTAGGGAAAAACTGATTTATCATGGGTTCTCCACTATGTATTTTTTTATATCTAAAATAGGATCCCTCCATTATAAGAGGGATGGCTATATTTCTGTAAGGAGGGGCAAGACACGGCAACTAAAATACTATTGATATATTCCCATATTAAGATATTATCCTTTGGAGCCTTATACATTGATTCATCATAGAAGAAAGGTTTGTTCACAGACTTACAGATGAACTCAGAAGATGTGAGAAAAAATTTAGAAAATTTGGAGATTGAAGATGTAAAAGTGATAAAAGGTAAAAAAAAAAAAAAGGGAGCTATTTATAGATTGGCTATTTATAGAGTGAGCAACGACAGTTCAATATCAGCGGTGACTGACCACCGTCTGACACGCATTTAATGCCTTGGTAAACTGAATCGTCGGGATAACTTTCGCGTACGTCATGGTCGGGCTCGATGCAAACGTCAGTGTATATCTAATCGAACCTTTGAGAAATCATATCGTTTCTCACCATATCCTTCCCAAGAAACGAGGGGACTATCTGTATACGGTCAAAATAGTTTTCGACCTTCGTACGATTGGTGAAGACGGACCGAAGAACGTCTTTATAATATTGAGGTGAGATTTGAAGAAGGCACGAACGAGCTTCGAGTTTCGGGGAGATTAAATACCGAGCTCGCATCATTATCGAGCTCGAGTCCGAATCGAGCTATGAAGAGAAGCGATGGTATCAAGCTTAAGAGCCAGAGACCGATCAATACCGAGCCCGGATCAATACCGGGGCCCGAATAAATATCTAGCTCGAGTAAATATCGAGCTCTGACTTTGGAGACCGATCAATATTAAGTCCGATCAAGATCGGGCTCATAGACAGGAGCCGTTACAGCCGCACTAAAGGAGAGAATCTTGATGGAAATTAGGAAAAAGTTGATTTATCATGGGTTCTCCACTATGTATTTTTTTATATCTAAAATAGAATCCCTCCATTACAAGAGGGATGTCTATATTTCTGTAAGGAGGGGCAAGACACGACAACTAAAATACTATTGATACATTCCCATATTAAGAGATTATCCTTTGGAACCTTATGCATTGATTCATCTTGCTTATTCATAAATCTTTCCCTTTTTAACTTTGTTTTTATTTCATTATTTATGATCAATATTCAACATTTCTACTTACTCTTATGATTTGTGTCAAGCTATACTACATACCCTTAGAACTACGTACAAATTCAACTCTATCCGTTTTTCGGGTAAACAGAACTCAATACTTTTAGCTTAAATTTTGTATATGTATTAAAAATGCAATAAATGTGTACAAAAAATTAAATTCATAACCCAATTACTAACACTTGAGACCGGTGTTATCAGAGGCGAATCTAGCCTACTGACATCGGGTTCAACTGAACCCATAACTTTTGACGCGGAACATAAATTCATGTGTAAAATTTCATTGAAATTACAACAAATAGCAAATATGAACCCATAATATTAAAAAATAATGAATTAAATGATAAGAACCTTAAATTATAGAATTTAAATCCTGAATTCGTCTAGGTGTGTTATGACACTCATTTCACGTTATATATGGTATGTAATTAGTTTTGATCAAGAATTATGCCACTAAACTGTTAGAGAATCCCTTTCGATGGGGCCGGTGGCGTGCGTATGGTTTAGGCAGACAGTCGCCTTATGTCACTGCTACTCATCCGACACTGATTTACGTTACTTTCTCAACTTCTTTGTTGTTTTCTTCTTGTACAAATGGTATCTGGCCAGTGAACATAAGGAAAGAAAAGAGTCGGTAGAAATTGAAGAAAATAAGAAACAAGGAAAAGAAAGAAAAGAAGAAGCAAAAAAAAAAAAGAAAAAAAAAAAAGGAGAACGAATCTCTGTAAGCAGCAAAAAAGAATTAGTTATTAAAAATGTAGTTGACAGGGCGCGAAACTTTGAGCTTTGCGCCAGTGGCACCAAGCAGTTATTTGTCATTTCGTGTGCCAATTAATTAACCGCAAAGGTCCAAATATATCTTGTACTTTTGAAAATTGTTTAAGAATATCACTTGTTATATTATTAAATTATTTATACCCTTACAGTCATACTTTGAGATCAAATATACCCCTCATTTAAATGGAGGGACACGTGTCATCGTCTTGTTGGATAATTCTAAATATCTCCTAATTAATTAAAAAGACCAATTACCCATACCCGAAAAATAATTTTCTAAGGCAATTTTGTTTTTTGTAAAAACTGGAAAAAACTGATTTTTTTTTTACTGAAAAATATTTTCTAAAATAATATTTTTGTAAAAACTGGAAAAAAAAATTCTAAAGCAATTAAAAACGGGAAAAAACTGAATGTTTTTTTTTATTAAAAACTGAAAAAATCGAAAATATTTTTTTCCAGTTTTTAGAAAAATATTGCTTTAAAAAAACTAAAAAATAATTTCTAAAGCATTATTTTTTGTAAAAACTAAAAAACAAAAACTGAAAAGCAATTTTCTACAACAATATTTTTGTAAAAACTGAAAAAAAAAATATTTTCTTTTTTTTCCAATTTTTACAAAAATATTATTTTAGAAAATATTTTTCAGTTTTTTTTAAAGTAGAGTTTTTGTAAAAACTAGAAAAAAATAATTTAGTTTTTTCTAGTTTTTACAACAAAAAAAAAATTGCTTTAGAAAATTATTTTTCGGGTATGGGTAATGAGTATTTTTAATTCATTAGAAGATATTTAGAATTGAATAACAGGATGATGACATGTGTCCCTTCGTTTAAATGAGGGGTATATTTGAACCCAAAATATGACTGCAGGGGTATAGATAACCTAACAGTATAACGAGGGGTATTCTTAAATCATTTTCGAAAGTACAGGGGTATATTTGAACCTTCGCCGATTAATTAATTTATTCAATATTCTATATATACATACATATACAAAGAGCGTTTCTATCGAGGTGTGCTGGTGGCGTACCACCTCCTTCCTCCTTAGTAGATCCGCCCCTGAAAATATTACTTTTGTTCTAAATGCAGCTTGGAATTTCCTATGTTATCCCACTATTCCTTTCTCAAATAGTTTCACAATAGGGTTTACATTTGCTCTATTTCTTAATTATGAAATTTATGGTGTAAGAAATCCCTTTTCCATGCGTTAAGCAGTGACGGAGCCTTAATTTTAACTAAGGGGGTCAAAATATAAAGAAGTAAGTACAAAAAAAAATCGAGGGGAATCAACATATAATATATACACATAAAATTAAGAATTTAACGTATTTACACAATGTAATTTTTTGATTAAGAGGTGTCAATTGACTCCCCTCGCCAATGAGTATGAGTGATCCCGAAATAATAACAATATTACATCGAACCGTGTACACTTCATTAGCCTTTGATCTTCAACACGAATTGCAAGTCTGGACATGGTTCTTTTTTACACAAACTTTTGTATTAATCATTGAAATAAAAAGAAAAAAAATACCATACTGTTTTTTGTCCTTTAATTCAAAACAGCATAGATCACTGAGAGGGAGGCATCCAGCTGAGTCGGAACCAATATGCGGTTCTTTTGGACTCAAAGAATCAAAATGTGTGGGAAAAAAAACTTATGACAATAACATATATAACGCCCTTTTAAAGGGCGTCATACCTTAACGGTCATTTGCCTAGTTAAGTAGCGCGCCCTTTTAAAATGCGCTATAGATATAAAGCCCTTTTGAAATGCGCTATATATATTATGTGGGCCCACTAATAATTCTTCTGGGCTTAACTGACATAACAATAATTCAACTGGGTATAACGCTCATATTTAAGGCGCTATACCTCAAATAATTATATCCCCTAGACTGGTTTTTGCCTTATTTAAAGAGGTCAAGTCTTCTGAAATATTTCTTCGTTAAGTTGTTTTGCATTTTTTCATAATGTTTTAAGAGCGAAGAATTAGGGTTTCATTATATTTGAGAGGGGGGGAGATGAGGTTGTGGTGGCGAATAACTCAGTAAGCTATAGTTTATCTCCACAGTGTCATATTAAGTTGCCACTTACAATAGAGTACGATACATTGGTATCGTTGTTATGTAAAAATAATGAGTGTAACCAAACGTTCGGTGAATATTAAAGTAACCGGAAGATATCCGTATTCTATCACTCCGCAAGGGGTTTCTTGTTATGCTGAGTTTAACATTGAAGACGATGAAACTTTGAGAGATTTTTTGAGGACTCCGGATGAATATCGGAAATTTCTTGTGATAAAAATATTGGAAATGTACGTCAATGCTGAAGACGTTCGCAATAATGAGGTTGCGCAAAGTAGGGATATCCCTCAGTCATCGGGTGGTTATTTTAGAGCAGTTTTAGCCGAACAGGTTCCGGCTGAAAGAGTTTGGCCTGATCTAAACTTATCTCCACGGGCGAATGAGGAGCGAGAAAATAATTTCTCCCCTAGTTTACATAATCCACAATCCGAATGGTAAACTTTAATTTTTCTTTGTGTTACGATGTTTATTTTTGATGTATTGAGTTTGTATTAACACTCATATATTTCACAGGGGGTACCGACTAGATATGAATTTTACAAGTTATGAACCAACGCCCAATTAGAATATGCCTAGTTTTGTTATGGTGTGGATGTCATTCAAGCAGATGGCAGAGAGGTTTGTTGAAAGGTGTTACGCCCCGCAGTATTATGTCGATGTTATGCTCCGCAGTATTATATTACGATGATTTTATGCCCCGCAGTATTACAACGATGTTACGCTCTGCGGTATTATATTACGACGATGTTACACCCTGTAGTATTGTCCGTTGAATTTTTCGTAAGATAATTGACATCAGTTTAAGGACAAGATTATTTGGAGATGATAAGTATTATGCTATTTCAAATAAGTAATAAGTAAATTCGTGATGGTGAGAGGGTAAGCGAATCGAAGAAAATGAGTTTTGTCGAAATTTAATAATTTGGGATAAAATACGGTCCAAGCTATAATATCCCGTATTTATGTACTAGTGTCATACAAGGTACCACATGACCATGATAGTAAGGTGTATAAAGTATGTTAAAAGTGAGTAGTATTTTAAGTAATTTGAGATAATTCTTAATTATGTGGATAATGAATTAATTATTGATTTAATGGAAGATTAACAAGTTAATTAAAGAATTTGTGGATAAGCTTAATTAAGACATTTGGATAAGCTTCAACGTGGCAGCAAGGTCTTAGGTCATTGTGACACTTTGGTCTTGATAATTATGTGGCATGTGTAAGGAAATTTTGGATAAAATAATTCCCAAAAGTGGGGCCCACAAATCTTAAAGGTAAGAGATTTTCATATATCTTGTAAGTGAGACACTTATGTTGCTAAGCAACGGGTGAAAGGCTCAAACAAGATTTCATATGAATCTTTTACAAAGTGAGATAGATCTGCAACGTGATTTTGCTTCAACAAAATTTCATACGAAGTTATACTACGTAATAGCAATGAGATTTACAATTTTAAGAGAGCACAGTATAATCTTTCTCAAGAATATCATACGAAATTTTTCCTATTTCGATATGTCGTTACGTGTTGTCGCAATTGACGTGTGTTAGAGAGATTGTCAAGAGAATCGGCTAAGGTATGTTAAGGCTATCCCTTCTTTCCTTTTGGCATGATCCATACGATACAAACAAAATGAGCAAATGCACAACTTCCATAAATGACTCTATTCATAGAAATGCTAGAGATGCTTATGTTCTTGATTCCCCACGTGTACTATTATTCTATCATCAGTTCATGGGTCTCAGAAAATACGAAAGTTGATAAAGTTTACTTCATGATATTAATCAAAGGCATAATGGTCTTATGACATTCCGAATGATTTTATTGACGTGCTTCTCATGCATTGCATTGATTTATACATGTACATTGACCCATGATGGGAAAAGGTTACGGCGTTATATACGCACCACTACCTGATCAGCTGGTATACGTTGATGATTTTGCCCACAGTGGCCAAGATGATATAATGGGATGCCTTTAGAGGCTTGATGATGTTATGAACACATATACCTATGCATGGCATGACATTTATACGCATATACATGGCATTATAAATATTAATAATTCACAGAGTTTTTCAGACTTACATGTTGAGTCTTTTACTCCATGTTTCTCACATGTCTATTATTTACTGATTTTCATTCCTTACATACTCGGGACATTATTTGTACTAACATCCCTTTTGCCTAGGGACGCTGTATTTCATGCCCCAGGTCCTGATAAACAGGCCAAGGGTCCTCCAAGTAGCCTATCAACTCAGCGGAAGATGTTGGTGCGTTCCATTTGCTCCGGAGTTGCTTATTTGGTCAGTATGATTAAGACATGTATTGATTGGTATGGCGGGGCTCTGTCCCGACCTTTATGACAATTATGTATTCTTAGAGGCTTGTAGACAGATGTCATGTACGTAAAAGATTTTATGGTCTTGTCGGCCTACGTTCAGTGTACGAGTGGTTATTTTGGACTTATAAGTCCGTATGTCTTATGTATAAGTTGGTATTACATGTTTTATTCTACTTTTCTCACGGCAGCCTCTCTGAATCAGTTATCTATGATAGTACGATACGAAAGATACGTTACGTCGGTACTTGGTTGAGTAAGGTATCGAGTGCCCGTCGCGGCCCGTCGGTCTGGGTCGTGACAAAAGTGGTATCAGAGCAGTTCTGTCTTGGGAGTCTACAAGTCGTATATAGTAAAGTCTTGTTTATGGGTGTGTTGTGCACCATACTTATAAGCAAGAGGCTACAGGGTATTTAGGATTGTCATTCTTTCTTCTTACTCTAGATCGTGTGGTAGAGCTCAGTTGTAAGAACTCAATTTCCTAAACTCTATCTTATTCATAATACAATGATGCCTACATCTAGAAAGACAGTTGGTAAGGGATTGAATACGACTGTGGAAGAGTTGAATCAGAGGAACTCGATTTTGCATCATGCTTAAGATGAGTAAATGTAAGGTCTCCAGCAGATCATGTGTGTACTAAGACGTGTAAGCTTCTTGATAAGGAGCCTTAAGGCAAGAATATCTATCCACCCCTATGGTTAAAAGCAATGAGAAATTCAGAAGATAGATACAAATTTCAACAAGTAAAAGAAGCAAGATGAAAAAGGGTACGAGGTACCCAGCTAATGAAGATTACCAGTATTTACAATTCAGCCAGAGGAATATAAGCATTTTGAGTTACCTTCAACAATAACAAAGGTATGTACAATTGGACACACCCATATCATTTATGCCTTATGTGGGCTAATAGAAGTAGTATAAGAGAAGGTAGGATATCAGGATCTAGCTTAGGTTAGGGTAACCAAAAAATGGTGGATGGATTGTTAGCGTTAGCTGACATTTCCGAAGGATATTGCAAATATGCTAATAGATCTCCTTGTGAAACACCCAGATGGTGCACTCTAAAATAGTATAGTTAGATATGAGTACTACAAAGATAGGCACTGAAAGACTGGAAGGGATAAATATTACCTTAGTATGGCTCCCGTCCCTAGTAGACAAAGAATGCTAGGCAACCCGAAGAGCCACTGGATGGAACAAGGGAAGCTAAAAGCAAAAGAATGTCTTGTTGAAATTTTCAGAATAAAGTGATAGACAGAAATGTTAGCAGGAAAATAAGAAGAGAGTTAATGAAGCATTATGAGTAAGATCTGATACATGGATGACAACGGTAGATAAAAAAAATGACAGTATTACAGAGTCTATAGTCAAGTGAAGGAAAAGATGAGAGGTGACATGCCTTGAGACAACAAAAGAGTATGGCCCATAAAGTCATATCCTCATTTCGAGAAACAAGTTCGTGACTCTAACATAATTACCAAAAAGAAAAGTTAGACCCCAAAGTAATACAAATCAGTATGGGCTAGTGAACGAGGTAAACTAAACATAAATTAAGGATTGAGTGATTTGATAATAGTCGGCATTATGAGAATTTCAGAGATTGCATTCCGGCAATAATAGAATGGACGATATATGGATAACCTTTAAAGGTCATTCAGGAAGACGCTTCCTTAAAGCAAGCAATGTGAGCAAAGTTAAGCTTAAGGGACTATGTGTGCTAGTTACACTAGGTGTCATTCTTGTGAGTAAGGAATTTTGTTATCCTTGGTACAAAAGGATTACCGCAAGGCGAGTAAGTATCATCGATGATGTGAAAAGACGCCATAGATGAAGAGGTAAAACATCTATAGGTAGATCGTCATAGTACTAAATCTTAGTACTCCCCTAAGGGGGGGAATATGGAGTGATGTCGCATTAAGTCAGAATTAAGTGATTTTAGTAATTATGGAATGATAAGGAAGAATGCGATAAAAATGAGAAAAGGGATGAGATTTCACTTATTCAAATTCTACAAATATGCTACGATTCCAGAACATTATGCAAACACGATGTCAAGGAGGGGAGGTAAGGGTTCCTGCCCGAGATGTTATTGATAGATAAGGATCCAGTGCGAGACGTAAGTTAAGATAAAGGAAATAACCCAAGAAAGATTACGCAGAATATTGATATGAGAATGGGCCAACGAGTAGTTAGTAATTGATTCAGGAAGATCCTAGTTATGGCTAAACAAGAGGATACAGACAAATCAACAGATCGTGCAAGACAAACATAGTGAACCCCAACATGGGGAATTCAGTATCGCAGATATGACATCGTGAACCTTGAGAAATATTCAGATAGGAGTTGAGGTAGTTAAAGGTACCGTATGAGTGTTACGGAGATAAAAAAGAGTGCCACTGGGAAGGCAATCAAATATCAGCTCAGAAGCAACCCTACAAGTACAAGGGCGTGGAGGTAAGTAACTACGGATAATTATAGGCGAGGAAGGACATCAAAAATTCCGTCGAGTATACGAGAGTCAGAGGGTCCTCCCTAAGTACTACAATAAAAGACTAGCTGAGGAAATAAGGAAGAAGGCTTCAACCTAAACATAGCAACATGAAGAAGAAATGGTCTTGTAATAGCAGTCTCACTACAACATTGTATGCACTCCATAAGAAAGTGGTCCGGCACCTATCGTAGCTAATGAGCGGGAAGTGAAACCAAAAGTAATGGTCGAATTCATATGAGTTGCACCAAAAACAAAATCCGGCATGCGTGAGAACTAAGATAAGCTAAGTATGCACGTAACAAGGGGGCAGAAAGATCAGAAAAAGTAATTGCTTATGTTTAAAGAAAGCTGAGATAGAACAAAAGGAATTATTCGATCAATGATCCAGAGTTAGTTACGTTATGAACGCACTTAAGATTTCAGAGTATTATCCATGCAACAAAAATATTGACATTCATAGAGCCGTGGAAGACTCCGGTATAAGTTAAAAGAAAGAATTGAGTCCAAGTCATATACAAAGGATTGAATTGTTAGAAGATTGTATCATGGATATTCCCTAACGTCCACGGAAGGTCAAAGTAATAACTAAGACCAGGAGCCGCAGATCGAAAGATAGCTTAAGCTTACATAAATATTGGTCAGAGAAAAGAGGAAACTAAAGAGTTACATCAACTAAGTAAATCATGAGTATGATTATTGGACCTAGGAAATTATAGAAATCGTGATTGAGATCATTCCAGAATCACTCTTAATATCAGAGGTTCAAGAGAGATAGTACAACAACCATATGCTGTAACGTCTCTATGAGAAAGCCAGTTAGAAGTGTACCAGCCTCATAAGAAGTCAGTATGAAGCTCCTACCGGATTGTGTATGCACCAGAGGTGCAAGTATTATAATAGAGCTTCAAATTGTGGATGTGAATGATACTTATGTGGAAGGGAGGTCATGAAAGAGATAGAAAATGTGATGCGAGACTTTAAGGTTACTACGTTATATACGCACCACCACCTGATCAGCTGGTATACGTTGATGATTTTGCCCACAGTGGCCAAGATGATATGGTGGGATTCCTTTAGAGGCTTGATGATGTTATGAACGCATATACCTATGCATGGCATGATATTTATACACATATGCATGGCATTATAAATATTAATGATTCACAGAGTTATCCGGACTTACATGTTGAGTCTTTTACTCCATGTTTCTCTCATGTCTATTATTTACTAATTTCATTCCTTACATACTAGGTACATTATTTATACTGACGTCCCTTTTGCCCGGAGACGCTGCGTTTCATGCCCGTAGGTCCCGATAGACAGGTCGAGGGTCCTCCAAGTAGGCTATCAGCTTAGCAGAAGATGTTGGTGCTCTTCATTTGCTCCGGAGTTGCTTATTTAGTCAGTATGATTAAGACATGTATTGATTGGTATGGCGGGGCTCTTTCCCGATATTTATGACAATTATGTATTCTTAGAGGCTTGTAGACAGATGTCATGTACGTAAAAGATTATATGGTCTTGTCGGCCTATGTTCAGTGTATGAGTGGTTATTTTGGTCTTATAGGACCATATGTCTTATGTATAAGTTTATATTACATGTTTTATTCTACTTATCTCACAGCAGCCTCTCCGACTCAGTTATCTATGATAGTACGATACGAAAGATACGTTATGTCGGTACTTGGTTGAGTAAGATATCGGGTACTCGTCGCGGCCCATCGGTCTGGGTCGTGACAAAAGGGCTAGAGGTGTATCGTCATTGATGAAAATGGATGTTGAATTTATGCCAATACCAATTAAAAGATTTGAGAAATACAGGAGGCGAGCACATTGGCATTCATATTTCGAGTATTGCAACGAGTGAAATATTTTTGAAGTTCGCACCGCTATCCATCAAAATAGGGGGAATAATACACACACCGTAAATGAAGCCAGAAGGTTATGCTCTTGTGGAAAATGGTCCATCTATCACATGTCGTGCTCACATGCCATGAACTGCTTTCAACATACAGGTTTTATGGCAACCAGCTACATTAATAAAGAATATAGTGTTGCTGCATTCTTAAACACCTATAGTGGGCAGTTGCAGCCAGTGGGTGCTGAGCATTATTGGCCGCCGGAACCATTTAAAATGGCGTGTAACAAGGAGTATTTGCGTCAATGACAAGTGTAATAAAGAACGCGTATACGAAACTAAATGGATGTTGGCGATACCATTTATGCGCGTAAATGTGGCATATGCTCACAAACAGGACACGACCGTCATAAATGTCCTTCAGCTGGTTTGGGTAGTGGTGGTAATTCAGCTCCTGATGGAAGTTCATCCAATATGCCTAATTATCAAGAATACACGTAGTGTTTTGTTTATGTAATTTGTTGTAATAAGTGTATGTACTTGTTCATCTTGTAGAATGTATGAAATAAAATTATGTTTCCATTGGTGTTAAGTCTTATTGATATTTAGCATTAATACTTCAGTACAACAATTTAACATACACCCCAAGAAAAAATAATAATTGTCATTCACCATTATCATCGTTGTCTGGCACTATTTCATTGTCACTGTCTTCATCTTCTTTGTAAACATCGTGTACGCACCCTTTGGGACGGAGGGCATCGTAATCTAGTCCCCAGTTGACACACATTTCTCGTATTTCATCGCTATCATCAATAAGACTACTTGCTTGATTTCTACAACAATATGGGACTCCAACGTCCAACGTCTGTGGTAGAAACTTAGTTAGTCCCTCCCACTCGACAACTGTTGGGAAAACAGGATAATCATCGTCTCTATGTAATTTATTATTTTCTAATAAATCCCAATACTGATCCTCCGTTTCTCCCAGGAAGTTAAGATCATCCATTGCATGATGAACAACTAATGCCTTTTCCATCTCTAGAATCTCCTTCATCAAATGTTGAATCACTTCTGATTCATCTTTGTGTGTGTTTCTTTGGAAGGTTGCAGACAGTTCTTGTGGCACAACAAGCCCATGCCAGCGACATAGTACTTCGTAATCACATCGTTTTGAGTAAAGGGGAACCCATTATAGTTTTTCGCCCCAAATTCGCATACCTTCAGGCTTTGTAGAATGCGCTCCGCCCTCAATAATGTGCCCTGCAACTTTGAGATCAGTGTGTATATTGATAGGTTTATTTTCAAAGGGACGCAAAACACCATACCACTTGTCATCAACCAAGTCAGTATAGCAACCTAGCATATTTCTTTCAAAGTAGGGATCGATAGTGTTAAGACGTGTTCCATGGGGATCTGTTGAACTACCTTCACCCTTTTGTCTCTTTTTGAACCACTTGTTAAATGTTAGTGGCATTTTTTAAATGAATGTTGTAATATTTATTCAAAAGGTCTTTAAAATACAGATAACTTGGTTCAGTTTAAACAATTGTCTTATACTCGAAAGAATCATTATCATGCGAAGCATAGCGCGATGAAATACTACGTTATGTGTATTGTCTTATTGACCTGAAAAAGTTGTTGTTCTACAAAAGCTATCTTTTGAAAAAGTTGTATTGTACCCGAAAGAATCATTATCATGCGAATAGGACTGGACGGTTTTTATGTGGGTATAGTGTCTTAATATAAGGCGCTATACCTCCCTGCTCTTTTGAGATTCAACTATATCGCCTTTTAAAAGGACGTTATATTTAACCAGGCAAACGACCATTAAAGTATATCGCCCTTTAAAATGACGTTATATATATTATTGTTACCAATATTTTTTCTATACATTTTAGTTGTTTAAGTTAAAAAAATTACATTTTAATTCCGGACTCCGTGGAGCTTCTGCCTCTACTTCCACACAGGTAACTGTCTCAGTGACCCAGTTGTCGTTCAAACTGGGAAAAAGAAATAAAGAATACTACTATATTAGTACAAAAATGAAAATAATTGATGCCTACGTCACCCCTAACCTTTCTAATCAAACAAAGCAGTGCCACTTACTTCCTGCCTTGAAAACCATGCCAATTTTCACCGACACTAATGGAGCCTTGACTTGACGATTACCATCTCAAAATGAAAGATATTAGGATTAAGATTTCGAGTTTATTTCTTATTGAATTGCGAGTATTTCGAGTTATTTTAAATATGCACATGCTTTGTAAATTTAGTACACATATGTTTGATATAAAATTTCTTATACTCCTTTCATTTGAAAATAAAATGAACCTTTTACTATTTGTGGAATCAAACAAGATTTATTTTAATCATATTTTTGTAATTATTTTTAAAATATTTTAAATTGTTAACTATTGTAACTTATTATAATATTTCTTATGTAATTTTTAAGTACGTGAATTTTATTTCAAAAAAACTTAAAGAATATATATCCGAATTCATATCGATAATTACTTAATTTGACCATCGTATTCCGAAAATGCTCAAACAAATCGACGGAGGGAATATAATTTTTCAGTGTTTGGTTAATAAATAAAAATATTTGTGAAAAAATATTGATTAAAGATTGAAAGTAATATCAGCAAAGTGAATGTGTCCTTGATGAATTCTTTTGTAAATATTAGAGATTGATAATAATGCTTCTATATCATATGAAGAATATGAAGTCTTTTAATGGAGAATATTTTGCTTATGAAATATCTTGAGCTAATCAAATACCTGTCATGAAAAATACGCTGTGCACACTTTTTTTGGAGGGGGGGAGGGCGAAAAATACTTGCACACATCCATTGTGGAAAAAGAAGTCTCCACCGACACTTTTGGAGCGCACGATGAAGGCAGTACTTTTGGTGTCTACTTTACGTGGCACTCTTTGGGCCGTATATTGTTTGGTCCTGAGTTAGTGACGTGCTTTTTCTGGAAGCGTAGCCCGACGGAGACAGTACAACCCGCAACTTGCGTGAATATATAATGTTGTTAGTTGTAGTGTCTGTTGACTAAATTTATAAAAAACGTAAAGAGTAGGGTCGAGGGAGTATCCTTTATTTGCCTAATAAATAATGAAGAATTTCTGAATTCTGCGTAACAATGAGTTAAAAATAATTAACATGCAGCCATGCATATATCAGTATATTAATTTAACTCTAAGACAAATACTACTTGGTTATTAACTTCTCTTGTACTTTTCTATTGAAAATTTTGGAGACAAATTTAGAGAAAATAAAATAAAACTCTTCTTAAGAAAAATTAAGAATTAAAATATGCATCTTAGAGGAAAAAGGTGACCTGTCAATTAGAACTTTCATATTTTCTTAAACTTTTAGTTCGATATTTTTGTCGGTAAATATGTGTTAGTTAATTAAACAATCTAATATACTATCAAAATATTATATTTCATGTATTTATTAATTTAATAAATATGAGAATTTGTAATCGCGGTTCCCTAATGCTATTATTTAATTTTCGATTTCGTCAGAATTTTAAACAAGGAGAGCCTACGGACTCCCTATTGATCAATCTAGTTCTCGTCATTGTATCTAATCAAATCGAGTAGTGGTTTTGATAAGTTATGTTATTATGTGTTTTGACGATTTGATAAATTATCATTATGGAACCAGATAAGAACCTGATGCGATTAGTTCCTTTGTGCCTGTTTTGATATGTTTTGATGACTGGTCAAATGCTCTTGAGGAACTAGCTAACAGAACATATATGATCAGTTCCCCAACTCTCGTACAGTCAACCCTACAGTTGTAAAAACTGTTTCACTGTACCGACTAACAGTAGTGCTGCAGCACAGCTGCTGCTGCTAGAGGCCAAACCAAAAGTTGTATTGTCTCTATCTAATCTCCCATGCTCTCTCATTTATATAGATCATGATACAATGTTTGACATAACACTTCGACAATCTGAAAAGCCTATCATCTCAAGTGCCAGCCACCATTGTATTCTCCGGGTGCACTTGTTGCACCCTATTTTTGTACAGGTCAAAACAAGATTTGACTAGCGATTCTTCTGATGTTGATAAAAGAGAGCCGTCACCTAATATTTAAGTTATATTAGGGATACCTATGTATTTGTAAGATTGTTATCCTAATGGCCTGCTAATCAGTGAGATTTGGGTAAGGATCCTAGTTATTCTAAGGGGAAGGTGTTAGGTATCCCTTAAAATCTACCCGAGGTAGCTCCTTAAACTTAGGCCAGGTTCGGAAAAGTAAAGGTCTATACTCTGTTTGGTCAGATGCTTAAAGTCTGTAAAATATTCTAAGTCCAATATTTTTAAAAATAAATCTACTGAGGGTTGTGCATGTACTTTGAAAAAGAGTGACACATTTCTAAGGTTTTATAATCTATGAAAATGCTTTGCAAATGCTTATGCTTAAAAAGTTGAGAAGAAAAATCTCGTGAAGGACTTCTATCTTTTGAAAGAAGGTTTGAATGTTTTATTTTTTGAAAAATGTGGTTACTAGTGTATAACCTGGTGAAATAAAAGACTATTAGAAAATCTACCATAAATTGGTACATGTATACCTCTTTTAAAAACCAATTTCAATCGGAACTTGTGTTTTAAAACGCGTTGAGGTTCGTTTAGTTTGCAATCACCGTCTATGTTTTGTTTTGTTTCTTGAAAATCAACTTCATAATTTCACATGATTCTGATCTTTTCAAAGAGAAATCGTTTCACTTTTTGAATATGTTCGAATCCAAAACTTACTGAAAATGGTTAGTGATAACAAGACAAAATCTTTCATTTGTTAAGAAAATAAGTTATCAAAGCATTAAAAGTGTTAAAGCGAATATAATTTCAGATTTTTGTACCTATGGGCTTTTGATTGGCCTATGTTTCCTACACAATCAAGGTATTTGAAGTCATCCAATAATAATGTTAGTCATTCAAGAATATATACATATATGACATATCAGGAAGTTGTGAAATAAATCGAGATAAGTAAGGGTAAAGAACTGGACACTTGATGATTTGGGTTTAGTGCTTAAACATGCCCAATATTATATGCATGAACAGCAGACACAATAGGGATACAGTGACCCAGATCTTACAGTGGACTTGAGCTCCAAATGGGCTCAACAAGCCCAAGTGGATTTCATGCATACAAAGAAAATGAGAATAATTAATATACATCAACTGTATAAAACTTAGCAAGGCAAAATTATAAATGATAATAAAGAGTGGTGAGCCATAGTGGAGTAGACTCTATTTATGCTAATCCTATGAGGATTAATAGGAGTTAGTGGTTAAGGGCTTGATATAGATCCTTACTTATGGATATGACCCCTCTTTGAATCCTTAGCACTTTGAAGTTCACGAGGGTCTCAGGGCCCCGAGCAGTGCTTGTGTCAAGGAGAGGGATTACAACCACAATAACTTTCACATCCAAATACTCCTAATCACCTGCTTTTAATCTTCCTCAAAGGTTTAATCATAAATAAAGGATCAGCATAAATGAATTAATACTGCTAACACACAAACAACAGGTGCAGGAGACATGGGGAACATATTAAAAGTTCAGCACACACACAAAGGTTAGTGATAGAGAACAGACAAGGCACTGTAGTTCATCATGGCATAATAGCAACTAAGGATATAGTATTGGTTGAGAGGATCAAGACATGAAAGACATAAGGAGGCATGATACATAGTTAATCAGGGAAATCAAGTCCAAACAATAAACATGTTCGTTCTTAGGGGGTGTCACATTTAAAGTGTTAACAGGCTAATACTTAACAGAGAAAAGCTTATGTCACGTACCAATATACACTATAGGTCGTGATGGCACCTAACGCCGCCGTCATGAAAGCCAACAATGATCAATCAACTTAATTACTCATTTTTATTACTTTTGAAATCATAATTTCCGTTAATCAAATAGTATAAAAGTTGGTACTCGTGCAAAACCCATGATTTTATTTTCCAATTCATGTATAAAAATATAATTTTCAAGGTGAAATGTTAATAATTACATGAACTACAATAACGAACAACCAGTAGGAACTTCCAAAATTCGGTATCACAAGTGCATGAACATCTACTAAGGAGTACAATAATAATACAACAACCGTCTGTAATACAAGTTAGACGGAAAAAATAAACAATTTTGATGGAGACTCTGTATGTTGCGGATCATAACAAGGAAATGCAGCTCACCGTAAAGTCCCAGCAAAAGCCGCGCCTCTACACCCAAAGGACCACCAGAAACATATATATACCTGTACAATAAGTGCAGGAAGTGTAACATGAGTACGTATATCAACGCGTACCGAGTAAGTATCTAGCCTAACCCCAAAGAAGTAGTGACGAGGGATCAACATCGACACTTACTAGTGGTCCAATAAGACATATACAGTATAAGTAAGCAAATGTGAAGCAGAGTAAATAAACGAAATAAACAAGTATAATTATGTGGTATGATCCTCCTCTCAACAATAAACTCAAGCTCTCAATTAGCAGTTACCTCCTCAACTGGAGCACATGTATATAATGGACCTTACCAGATATGTCGTCTTAGTTCAAATTAGGAAAACTCACAGATACACTGGTTTTTTGTCGAATATTACGCACGATTCCATAAGAGTATTTTATAGAAATGCCGAGGTGTACGGCCCGATCCTATCATAATATGTGCACTGGCGAGGGTCGAACGACTCAAACCATAAATACATCTATTATATTGCCGAGGCAAACGACCCGCTCCCATGAGAGTGTGATACATAATCTTGCCGAGGCGAACGACCCGATCCCATCATAATGTGCGCACTACCGAGGGTCGAACGGCACGAACCATAGATGTATCTATTATACTGTCGAGGCGAACGGCCTAATCCCATTAGAATAAGAAGCTTTAACGGGTCCTTGACCCCATTCACGAATAAACGTGCGAGTTATGAACTTTAAGGAATCTTTTCGATGAAAACGCACAAGCAGGAGAAATTTGCAAGGGGAGCACAATTTTTCCGCGGCTAATCATGTAGCTCGTCAAATCTATATAATAGCAAGTCTATCACTCTACGCAAGTCTAAGCTCAAGTTGTAACGTAAAATAAAGGAATTTAATAGGCAAGGGGAAACTCAAATAGTACTGTTATAGCATGGTGGGAACCTAAGTCTACCCATACATAACATGAATCTAGCTACGTATGGACTCTCGTCACCTGGTGCGTACGTAGCCCCCGCAACAAGTAGCACATATCAAATACATCACCTAGGGGTAGTTTACCCCTCGTAAGGTTAGACAGGAGACTTAACTCACTCCGACATTCCCTAACAGGCTCTAATGTCTCTCTAACACCTCGAACCGATGGCCATCATTCCAAAACAAGTCAAACAACGTGCAAACCAATCAAAATATACCCCAATACATATAATTTAACAATTTATAATGATTTCAAACTCCGCTCAAAAGCCAACAAAGTCACCCTCGGGCCCACGTGCCCAGATTCCAAAAATGTTCGAAGATAAACCTTACCCATAACATTACGAACACAAATATATAATTTATTCCTAATTCCATTTCCAAAATCATGATCAAAATCCAAAATTATCAATTCTAGTTTTCTACCAAAATCCCACAATTTTCCTAAATTTTCTTCCTTAAATCCACATATAAACCTTACATTTAGCTCACAACAAGTGGGAAATTACTTACCTTGTGTTGTATGATGAAAACTCCTCAAAAGCGCCCAAAACCCGAGCTCCAAAAATCCCAAATGAAAATGACGAAATGAACAAGTTCGATTCCTTATGTTTTGCCCAGTTTCGCATTTGCGGATAGAATCTTTGCATCTGCGAAGTCGCTTCTGCGATCACAAATGCGTATCTGCAAAGTCCACTGGTCAGTAGTCCCATCGCACATGCGGACTCCTTTCCGTTTCTGCGCAACCGCAAGTACAAAGCCATAGTCGCCTCTGCGCTCCAGCTCATTAGGCGACCACTCTGTCGCTTCTGCGAGGCCGCAAAAGCGTTCCATTTTCCGCTTCTGCGAAGCTTTCCCCAACCAGCCTTCCTCGCATCTGCGATGCGATTCTCGCTTCTGTGATGTCACTTCTGGGACCGAGCTTCCGTAAAAGCGATCGCACTAGCAACCAAAAAAGTTCTAGCATTTCCTTAGTCCAAAAACCAATCAGTTAACCATCCGGAATCCACCTGAGGCCCTCGAGACCTTAATTAAATATACCAACACGTCCCAAAATGAAATACGAACTTAGTCAAGGCCTCAAATCACTCCAAACAACGTTGAAATTATGAATCGTGCCTCAAATCAACTTATAAATTTTCAAATTTCTAAATTCTATATCTTGTGCCGAAACGTACCAAATCAATCCGGAATGACTTTAAACTTTACGCACAAGTCACAAATCACAAATCACAATACGAACCTTTTCCAAGTCTCGAAACCTCAAATGGCCATTGATAACATCAAAATCCACTTCAAACCAAACTTATAAAATTCTTAAACCTTCAAAATGCCAACCTTCCATAATGAGCGCCGAAATGCTTCTGGACCACCAATACTCAACCCGAACATACGCCCATGTCCAAAATCACCATACGAACCTATTGGAACCTTAAAATCCCGATTCCGAGGTCATTTACTCAAAAGTCAAACCTTAGTCAATTCTTCCAACTTAAAATTTCCGAAATTAGAATTTTCTTTCCAAATCAACTCTGAACTTCCCAAAATTCAATTTTGACCACACGTACAAGTCATAATACCTGAAGTGAAGCTACTCAAGGCCTCAAACTGCCGGACAACGTGCTAGAGCTCAAAACGACTAGTCGAGTCGTTACATTCTCCCCCACTTAAACATACGTTCATCCTCGAACATGCTAAGAACTGCTCTGGAGTTGCCCCAAAATCATTGTTCAACACCTTGTTCATCTACCCGTGCCACCACAACCCAGTTGAGCACATTAGCTCGATCCATACTGAAGATCCTCCCTTTTTATTTAGTCAATAAGCCTTAGAACCACATTCCAACCTCCGAATTTCTCTACAAGACATGATTCTACTATACGAACATCGTATCAGTCACTACACACTGTACCAAAACATGATCATGCACCCATGCTGACATCACACAACGTGTCGCATAACTCATTTTCCCAAGGCAACATCCTCCAAGCACAACAGCTGAAATTTCACTGACCCAAAGCCCATAGTATACCTTATAACACATATAAGCCATGTTCCAACTCTCGTGATACTGCCACGACGGAAGAGATGTATAGGAACTCATAACCACCTAACCAAATCAATAAATCATGGAGTCTCTCCTCCTGACAGGAACCATTACCTCATTCTGAACTGAATTATGATATTTGGTTTTTAATATACCCTTCATAACTCTGATCGCACTGATTCCAGGTCCAATAACCTCATCCCACCCAGTACAAGATGCTCAGGCAGTAATCCATCTCAATCACTGCCAAAAATCTCATATGACACAATCAATGCGCCAATAAGCTACAAACGCGGATGTGATATATAAGGAAACACGAACTTTGGGAAAGAACTACCCAGCCCACGTAACGAATAAAAAACCCTTCTCAGAGATTGAGAAACCAAATACACAGGAATAGATATAGGGAACCGTATTCAACATCTCACTGTTGTGGTGTGCAACCCGATCCACACATGATACTATTGCGGTGTGCAACCCGATTCAAATATGATACCATTGTGGCGTGTAACCCGATCCAAATAACGTACCCATGGTGGCATGCCACCCGATCAACACATAACCATAAATAAGGAAATACCCATCAAGCCATAATGCTTATACCTACGAAATACCGAATATCGTCCACAAGCATGCCAAGTGCAAAAATGCAACTCTGGGGAGACTGATAACAAAATACGCCACAAAACCCAAGAACAACTAAGGTGCGATAAATGACCTGCATTTCGAGAGCCATCCTAATCATATGACACCACAAGCTACACGGGACCACAACACATGTGCGAATAATCAAGTTGTCTTAATCCGGAACAACTCCAACAATTCACAACCAAAGGAATAGAGCGCCTTCTAAGCATAAACTCTCACATTAACGATAGTACCATAATCTCCATGCTTGGTTTCAATCTTTAACCATCAAGTGACTAACATGTCACACTTATACATATTTCCCCGTGGGATACTCTCCCACGACCTTTCGCACCAGGTAGCAAAGTCTGTACCTCTACACCACCAACCGTACTAATTCTGTAAAGCCAACCAAGAGTCCGCAATTCAATACATAAAGCCTTTTATGCAGGACACCGTTCTTAGGTGCACTAAATAAAATACCAGCCTACTCGTAACATCTGAACACCTTCATGCTCATCTGAGCTCGCGACATTCTTGTCTACGCCAAACTACAACATTGATCCTCAACTTCAAATTCCCAAGCCGCTCACAACACCTATCATGCCGCTATACGAGAGTGCAAGAATTCATCATAACCCCTGAACTACCAGTAGAATAAACACTTCATTGGTTAGATTCCTTTCACTTAACTTACTTCGGAAGGACTATTGCAACACGTAACTGAATTCCCAAACAGCAAAAATAAAAACCCCAAGTCGTGATCTAGACAGCCGTAACTCTTCCAGAATCCATTTACACAACAGGGTCATTTGACTCAAATACCTCCCAAATCAATCAAGTTATGGCGGCTGTCAAGCCCACACGTACAACTACAAACCACATGTATAACTTCACACGTCGAAGGAACTGATCATTGCCACAATCATACGGATTCAACCATTACTAACTGAACCCACTTATTCCAATTTACTCTTGACTTGCCTTAGAAATAATAATAGCTTCATCCAAAAACATAACGAACTCAATCCGCACTCATCCCAAGTGACTCAAATCACGAGACTAAATTGCCTCAATATCCGTAAACCATCTCATACCCTCCTCAAGCGCACAATAGCATCTCCAACCGGTACGCCCGTTCTGCAAGACCTTCCGCGAATCCGAAGCTATTTCTCCCTTTCCTCAAATACTACACCGCAAACCCGATGATAACATGGAATACTCCAAGCCCCTTTCATAATCCACTGTACGAACTCAATCCTTAACCACACAACGGACCTGAAATTCTTAGGCACTGCACCTAAATTCTTGAACCCACTAGAACCATTGTTGAGAGTCACCCAATCTGACCTGGTCCCGAATATAACCAAACTCCAATGCTCTGCTAGCACATGAACACCCCCTCAAAGAAGTAACCAACTGAATTCGTTTCTTTGTCCATCACATCCACAAGAAGCATAAACTTTGAGTCTTTCCAAAACATGCACCTGAATCGATAAGGCGAAGTATATCACACATTCATCAAGTTCTTTGCTCGAATTACCCCTGATGTTTTCCTTTCTTAGTCGTAGATAATCCACCAATGCAACGATAAGCAGAAACCGCACAAATAAACAACCACGCGATCCAATTTTAGACGGTGGACTCCTCCACTTAGCCTTAAGCTACCATCACATAATATAGAACCCACAAAGGTTCCTCCTTCTAAATTACCATGATCTCACACCGTCAACCCGCCAGATCTCTCTTAACCAAATTATCAGCCACAATCGCGTACTCGACCTTCTGTCGGATAGTAAGTAGAATTCTTCGTAGAAAGTTCATCAACATCACACAACTACCAACCTGTTCACATGAGCTAATCCACATGTGGTCCATACCGACATCTTCCAATGACGCTGCATTGGGTACAACTACCATGAATTCAGTAAACCCTCCGAAGCCCATACTCGTCCGCCAGCTATAAAAGTCGGTTCATTCCCCAGACATCAACTGAAAGTCCGACAATACATTCCAAACTCAAAGTCACGTTGCATCAAAAAACGATAATCAAGTCTTCACACCCCTTTTCATTTCAAGCAAACTCCTCTTTGCCATATTCAATCTCCCTCGGTACAGTAGCCACCATCCCAAATATAATTCGTAGACCAAATTACCTTCTATCACGATTCCCAAATCGCCCTAAACTTTCTCAAAGCACGTGGTTATCCTACCGCAAAATCTATAAGCTACTCTGCCACTCCCACTTCAGTTAACCCATCACCTTAGGCTACTTCTCAACCTTTGCTGTGCGTACTTGACCTGCTAACAATTCAATCACCGCGAGACACCTCCCACCATGTACCTCCTCATCCTTCACCACCCAAAGGTTGCATCAAATCAAAATCCATCTCTATAGCACCTGGACTAATAAATTGCTACCAACTCTAAGCCTCTTCGAAGATCATCTCTCTCTCGAGCCATCAGTATCCGAAACACCGATTCGATTCTGAAACCGCTCTACACCGCCATCTCTGACAATCGTTTTTAGATACTATTTCACCACACCCTACCTCGAAGGCAAATAAAAGAAGATCATAACACCAGCAAACCTTAATGCATTCAAACAAGGACGACAACACCGCATCACAATGAAATTTCCACCATGCTCGAAAATATCAAGTCTCATTACTCCATCAACCAAAGTCTGAACATCTATAGTTCGATTGCCTTTCCTCTACTGGAATTAAATGCTGAACCTTTAAATCATGCACTGAGAAATACTCCTTTCAAGTCATTCACTACCTCGACACATAAACAAGCACCCTACCATTATATCAACACCGTGCGATAACAACGCATGACCATCATAGCAATCTGTGCATAGCCTCAAAACCATCAAAAATATAAATACTGAGCTGAAATGACAGAACATCCTTCCACAAGGAGATGATAATAGCCTGCCCGAATACATAGGAAAAAACATCCAGCACCACGTCTACAGTACTTCTACGACTCCTCGATGTCCTAGAGATAACAAGCGCTTCACATCGTATAAGATTGAGTAAGAAGGAAATAAAAGCATAAGCCTCAAAAGAATCAAATCACACGATGAGGAATCAATAAGGGAAGTGCTCCTAACTGCCCCGTAGCCTCTCGAAGATAAGTACATACGTCTCTGTACCGATCCGCAAGACCTTACAAGACTTGCTCATGACTCGTGAGATCTAAGTGACCTAATACTCTGATACCAAGCTGTCACATCCCAAAATATACTATAGGCCGTGATGGCACCTAACACCGTCGTCAAGCAAGCCAACGGTGATCGATCTACTTAATTACTCATGTTTATTACTTTTGAAATCATAATTTCCATTAATCAAATAGAATAGAAGCTGGTACTGGTGCAAAACCCATGATTTTATTTTCCAATTCCTATGTAAAAATATAATTTTCAAGGTGAAATGTTAATAATTACATGAACTACAATAATGAACAACCAGTAGGAACCCCCAAAACCCGTTGTCACAAATGCATGAGCATCTACTAAGGAGTCCAATAATAATAAAATAACCATCTGGAATACAAGTTAGATGGGGAAAATAAACAACTCTGGTGGAGGCTCTATATGCTGCGGATCGTAACAAGGAAATACAACTCACCATAAAGTCCCCACAAAAGCCGCACCTCTGCACCCAGAGGACCACTGGAAACATATATATACCTACACAATAAGTGCAGCAAGTGTATTATGAGTACGTAAATCAACGCGTACCCTGTAAGTATCTAGCCTAACCCCAGAGAAGTAGTAACGAGGGGTCAACATCGACACTTACTAGTGGTCTAATAAGACAGATACAATAGAAGTAAACAGATGTGAGGCAGAGTAAATAAACAAAATCAACAAGTATAAATACATGGTATAATCCTCCTCTCAACAATAAACTCAAGCTCTTAATTAGTAGTTACCTCCTCAATCAGAGCATATGTATATAATGGACCTTACCAGATAAGTCATCTCAGTTTAAATCAGAAAAAATCCCAGATACACTGGCTTTGTGTCGAATATTACGCATGATTTCATAAGAATATTTTATAGAAATACCGAGGTATACGACCTGATCCTATCATAATATGTGCATTGCCGAGGGTCAAACGACACGAACCATAGATACATCTATTATATTGCCGAGGTGAACGGCCTGCTCCCATGAGAGTGTGATACATAATCCTGCCGAGGCGAATGACCTGATCCTATCTGTCATGCCCCGACCTCGGGGAGTGCGACTGGCGCTTAACAGAGTTACCTCAGTCGAGCAAGCCTGCACAGTACCGTCTACCCAACTCACCCATAAATAAAGAGAAGAATACAGTTCATTAATAAGTCAATATGAAGTCATGTGAACAACATCGGTTCATTTCCATTAGTTACGTCATTAACAAGTTTTCAAAACAATACATTGTACAATCATAGTTAAAGTGGAACAGATGATAAAAACTCAACATTTTTAGTTTAAACTTCCCCAAATCAGACACAACCCACACTATATCTACGGAGCCTCTAACAGGAACAAAAGAGTGCTATGACAGTCACAGTGCGGGCAACAAGGACCCGACTATACCTCAAAATGCTATGTACAAAAGATAGATGATATATGACCCCGAAATGAAGTGGGGCTCACTAAATCAGCTGAGGAGAGGGTGTACTGCTATCACTAATCAATACCACCTGCATCCATTAAAGATGCAGCACCCCCGACAAAAGGGACGTTAATATATATGGAATAGTACTAGTATGTAAAACTAAGCACCCTCTCAATAGAACGAGTAACAGTAACGGAGAATAAAACATGATATCAATAAGAGACTCAAACGGTATCAAAGTGTCACATTAGGGGAAACATAAATTTCAAGTACGTTTCGGTAATTTAAGTTGGGAGATCTTTAGCACCGATATACCACCATGCTTTAGCACGGTGTCCGATCTCAGCCCGACCGGCTAAGCCGTCTCACCCCGATACATACACTTACAATACTACCATGTGCGTGACATGGCATCCGATCTCAGCTCGATCGGCTAAGCCGTCTCACCATATTGCTGTGTGGGTCGACATTACATCATATCTAGCTAGCAATAATCTCATCCTATTTAAGGGAAAAACATCTCAACACACCAATCTTATCCCATATAAGGGGAAACTGTCTCATCATATTAACACGAGGATTTATCCCTCAATCACTCTTACACCGGCACGTGTAGTTTCGGGGTTAGGTTGTTCCGACCTACCCTTCCTCGGTGGCTAATCGATACTACCAAAGCATTTGTTAATAAAAGTATTTACCACTCAATTCATATTCTTTCACTTGTCATTCATTTTATTGACATCATTAGCCATAACGTAATATCATTCTTGGCACATTGGCCGTACTTCATAATTCAAGCTCACTATTCTACTTTTAATCATTATCAAGGATTTTCAACAACAAGGCATTTACGTTCAAGACACTAAGCATACATATGAGCAAACAAGAGTCTTAAGTGCATTGAGGACACAACTGGCATTAGCTATCATTTGAAACGCAACTTGAAGCCATAATATCCAGCTAAGCAACCAATACTTTGAACACATTACCAAATAGTAGTACAACTTAACAAGAGCATTTGGAATACATTCTGAACACAAAAGTCTTTTGACACAAAGTTTATTCGGAATAATCGATTCATAATGAGTAACTTGGGACTTGCAATGGCATTGTGGGGTTCAATTCTAAGGGAAGAGTTTAGCCAACATACCTTGCCTCGAGCCTTTTTAAATTACTACAATGTTCCGGAACTCTTAGCTTCCTCGATCTATTTGGAAATATAGCAAAATTGAACACAAATTAGGAGGGAGTTTATGGTTCCAGCTCATTTGAGCATTTTATCAAATACTAGGTGGGTATTATGATTTCAAGGTCCTCCCATGGTGGATTTTTTCACCCTACTACCCAAAGTCTAATCCAATTTAGCTCAACATTCTTCCCGTAGTACATGCATGTAAAAATAAATAATTTCCACACCCAAGAATTGCCTTACTAATTACCTATTTTAGTTAAATTTCAAAATTGAGGGTTAGGGTGTAGAAACTTACCTCTAGGATGAAGACCTAGTGATTTCTTCTTACAATTTATTCAACTTTGAGCAAGAATTGATGGATGATGAATTTAGGAACTTCCCCTCAATCCTTGGCACTCCCTCTCTCTAGAATGTATGTTTTTGCTTCAGAAGTGGTCCATTACTCTAATATTCCGAAATAGGGTCGGGTAAAAAAATTAGAAAAAAGAGCCCCGTCACAGATATGCGGTCGCATATGCGACCGTATAATGCTTCCGCGGTCTGCAAAATGGCCCCCGGTAGCTGGGCAACACTGTTTCAGTCTGCGGCCGTTATGCGGCAAAACATAACAAATACTATCACATGGCATATATAGGCAAAACATAACAAATACTATCATATGTAATTGATATATGTTATAAACAAAAGGTATCCAACATGGAAAATATTGTAAACAAAAAAATTGCACAATTAATCAAAGATAGAGAGAGGGTCAGTGTACGCTGACCTTTTACAGAGCAGAAAACCAAGCAAGAGTCGTTTGTTAGCCGTTTAGGAGTCCAAACCAAAACGAATCACACACAGAGATCGAAATCGAGTAGAAATGAAAAGAGGAGAAGATAAATTAGGGAGACGCTACCGGAAATCAGCCCTTAGCAGAAAGACTTTAATTTTTTCTTTCAATGTATTTGCCATTAACGTTAAGTGTGTTAGTGTCTGTTAGGTAGAGACATTGAATGCCCTATTTATAGTGGCACTCAAGCCACTTAGGATTTTGATTGAGTTCGAGAAGATAATGCAGAGTGACGATAGGGTAGATGACGATAGTAAGAAGGTGAAATCAGAAGGGGAAAGAGGGAAAAACAGTGAAGATCTTTACCTAGGTACGAGGAAATGGCCATTGAAGCATTCGATCCAGCGGCCAAACTCTAATGTTCAGAGGTCACTGCGTTTTTCCTCTGGATAACGAATAATAATGATGAAGATGGAGATATTAGCCATGCATGCCACGGATTTGAAAGGCCAAAGGAAGATTGATGGATTTCAGTTTGCACGATTTTAGGTCTAGGATTCAAATTGGGGATTTTGAAATTGAGAGATAAAAATGGAAATATCGGCATGATTCGCGGAGTTAAGGGGTATATTGAACATTTTGGGGTTTTAATTCGTGACCTTGCATTATTATTACCTATTATAATTTAGGAAAATAAGTATTATTGATTAAAAAAATATTTTATCATATTTATTTCTAATTAATAAGCATAATTAATTTAATTTTAAAAGGAAGGGTCAAAATTGATCGTCAACAACTTTCCCTCTTTGACCGGAGATGATAAAAGAGTTTGCAGGCAAAGAAACTGGTCTTGATCCCGACTCTAGGCATGTATTGCAGGAATGGTATATGGATTTGGGAAATATTATGAGTTGTGAGATTAGGGGCCGAAATCTGGCTTTGAATCGCCTACATACCTCGGCCTTAACGAGGATCATGCCTCATGTAGTTCTGTAATGATGATTTGGAGAGGGTGGTGCTTGCAAGAGTTGCCCCAGTATCTTGTTATGACGATACTGCAAGATGGGAAGATCTTGGAACCCAGAGTGGCTGCACATATTGTAGCTTGATTATGAGACTTGAAAGACTTGATGATTTTGGAGTTCTACTAATCGGACTGGGTTGGAGTTTAGATCCTTGGCTCGGTTATGAGTCTGTCGTTATTTATAGCGGTGTAACTTGGTTTGATGCTTAGAAGAAGTTCCACGTCCCAGTGTTTGAACCTAAAAATGAAGATACATACATACCCATATATCGTAATTCAAATACGTTAAAATATGATGTAAATAATGTAGGAATGATGATGTCTGGCTACCGGCTAGCCGTTATTTGGGATCTCGAGGCGACATGATGCTTGAATCTGAAGTCTTCGAGCTTTGGAGCACTATTTGGGATGCCGAGGATGGGGCATTTGAATTTGACTTGATTATTTACTGGGCTGTGTATCATTCCGCAGCTGTTAGAGATTTAAGTCTCCATGTGATGGGAGTATCTCCATGCGATGGAAGTAGTTGACTTTATAATATAAAATCTCCACACAATAGGAGTATCTCCACGCAATGGGAGTAGATGACCTTAAACATAAAATGCCTGTAAGCTGCATAAATAAAATGTCAAAAATTCAAGATAAAGTAGAGAAATAAATGAGCATGCCCAAGACATATTATCGAATGTAGAACTAATTAGCGATCGTCGATTGACTGAGGGTATGGCAGAATTGGTTGATATATCCTTCGATTGGCGAAGTCGGTGATGAAGATTGCAACTATCTACTTGGAATCTCCGGTAGGCAGAGTGACAGTGTGATATGTGCTAAATGCTACAGTTTGCTATATGCGGGGCTCTGATTGACGAAACCGGCAGTTCGATATGTACGAGCTGCTCCGATTGGTGGAGCAGACAATTTCCTATTTACAGGGCTCCGATTGACAGGGCTGGTAGTTTGATATGTATAAGGCACTCCAATTGATTGAGCAAATAATTTGATATATACAAGGCATTCCAAATGTGTCGAAGAGTTGGTTCCAGAATGCCTGCAAAGAATTTGAAGTTAGTCCTTAACCATATAAAAAATGAATTGAATAATAAGGGAGAGGTAGGGGCTCATGTGATAGTAGCAGGTTTGTCATTATTCCCGGTGCGCTCTGATATTCTTGATTCCTGTAGGTCCTGCACTCAAAGAAAAATTCTTAGTAGGGGGCATTGGTTTGTGTTGATTGTGGGCCTAGACTTGCCCTAGATCTGGTGGATTATTCTACAAAGTTCGGTAGGTGGAAAAACATTTGGAAAATCGTTTACCTTTAATGGCAAATGTCGTTGTTCCAGATTATGACATGTTTAGAAATTCCCTCTAATGCGAGTATCATTTCTGAATGATTTTGTCCCGTTGATGACGATCTCTAGAGATGTCCCTGATGTTGTAGCTTCTTGCCATCATGATCACGTCCTAATCTAAACAAATGCATTACAAAGGCTTTTCCTAGGGTAATGGCTGAACCTTTTCAGGTTGCCTACGTATCTGAACGAAATTAGGTCTAAACGTACTTCGAGGATGATAAAGTGATGAATGAATTATGATGGAATGACTGAGCCTAACTCATGTAGCCCGCACATCCAAATGGAATCAGGTCAAAACGTAGTTCGATTACAATATATGCAAAATGATAATAAATTTAAAGGAAGTGGCCGAGTCTGACTTAGACTACCTACGTATCAAAATGGTATCAGGCCATAACGTAGTTCAATTACAATAGCTGATTGAATCCGATGTGGATTACATACGTATTCCCATGAAAGGAAATCAAGTCATGGCGTAGTTCCGAATACATACAAAATGACATTTGGATTTTTTTATTACAAAGGGGTGAGGGATATCAGACCCTATGTAGGTTGCCTACGTATCCCACCGTGGGAAGTCAGGTCAGGCATAGTTCTGTTACAACCAAACCTTAATTCTACTATCTTCAACTGTAGTATCTCTTGACTGCGTCTGAGTTGATGGGCTTCATGATGGCTCTGCTGTCCATTTCTACTAGGATCAATGCTCCTCTTAACAATACTCGATGTAACACATAAGGACCTTTCTAGTTTGGTACAAATTTTCCTTTGGCCTCTTCTTGATGAAGGAGTATTTTCTTCAAAACTAGTTGCAATGGTCTTAACTACCAAGCTTTCACCTTTATGTTGAATGCGTTGGCCATCCTATTTTAGTACAGTTGACCATGTAACACCGTGTCCATCTCTTCTTATCGATTAGCATGAGTTGTTATTTCTTGACACGTATCCATTCTACATCATCTAGTTTGGCTTCCTGAATGACTCTCAAAGATGGTATCTCCACCTCTGCATGTATCACAGATTCTGTGCCATATACCGACTTATATGTCGTTTCCCCAGTAGAGGTTCTCATAGTGGTGCGATAACCTAGTAAGGCGAAGGATAGCTTCGCGTGTCATTGCCTGTGATTGTCCACTATCTTCCGTAAGATCCTTTTAATATTTTTGTTGGCTGCTTCAACTGCTCCATTCATTTGTGGCATGTAGGTTGTGAAATTACGGTGGGCGATTCAGAACTTCTAGCAAATCTCACTCATGATATCAATATTGATATTGGCTGCATTGTCAGTTATGATTGTCTAGATATCGAATCTACAGACTATGTTGTTACGAATGAAATCAGCACCCAATTTCTTTGTGACGACCTTGTATGTAGAAGATTCAACTCATTTCGTGAAGTAGTCGATGGCTAGTAGGATGGAACGATATGTGTTTGATGTCGCGGGTTCTATAGGTCCAATCACATCCATGCCCCGTGAATCAGGCACATGTGACACTTCTGTATGTAGCAGATACTATTACTTTCTATGGTCATCCAAAAGTATCCGACTCTTAAAATCTTCTTGGCTAAAGTAAAACCGTTCATGTAAGGTATGCACGTTCCTACATTTATATCTTCTAGTAATCTTGTTGCTTCAGCAGCATCTACACACCTTAACATACCCAAAGTCCGGGGTCCTCCTGTACAAGACTTCCTCGTTAAGGAAAAACTGATTTGCTATTCTTCTTAGCGCTCGCTTCTTACCATTGGTGGCATTCTCTGGGTAGTTTCTTACTTCGAGGAAACTGTTGATGTCTTAGTGCCAAGTCTTACCATCTGGCTCTTCATCTTCATGGAAACAATATGCATGCTGATCTCGAATCTCTATCTTGATGGGGTCGATGTAATTCTTGTCCGCGAAATGGGCCGCGAAATGGCCCCCGGTAACTGGGCAATACTATTTCAGTCTGCGACCGTTATGCGGTCCGCATACCTGTTCTGCGGTCGCATAATGCATCGCAGAACTGATCTGCAGTCGAATAACGTGTCGCAGACCTTCCTTTAAACTTGCCCCGCCTCTAATTCACTCTGCGTCCATTATACGGTCCGCAGAGTGATTCTGCGGCCGTATAGTGGGCCGCAAAAATGTATTTTTCTGCCAAAAGTTTTCCTTTACTCCCCAACGCATTGTACAACCCTCAAACGCGTAAGCCTAGTTCAGCACCACGAAACTTTAATTTACTTAGTGAAATTTCACGGGGCCTTACAGTATCATAATGTGCGCACTACCGAGGGTCGAACGACAAGAACCATACATGCATCTATTATACTGTTGAGGCGAACAGCCCGATCCTATTAGAATAAGAAGCTTTAGCGGGACCTTGACCCCATTCATGAATAAACGTGCTAGTTATGAACTTTAAGGAAGCTTTTCGATGAAAACGCACAACGCGAGAGAAATTCGTAAGGGGAGGACAATTGTTTCGCGACTAATCACGAAGCTCGTAAAATCTCTACAATAGCAAGTCTATCACTATACGCATGTCTAGTCTCAAGTTGTAACGTAAAATAAAGGAATTTAATACGCAAGGGGCAACTCAAATAGTACAGTTATAGCATGGCGGGAACCTAAGTCTACCCAGACATAAGATGAATCTAACTACGTACGAACTATCATCACCTCGTGCGTACGTAGCCCACACAACAAGTAGAATATATAAAATACATCACCTAGGGGGGTAGTTTGTCCCTTACAAGGTTAGACAGGAGACTTACCTCGCTCCAAAGTTCCCTAATCGGCTTTACGTCTCTCTAACACCTCGGACCGATGGCCATCATTCCAAAACTAGTCAAACAACGTGCAAACCAATCAAAATATACCCCAATACGTATAATTTAACAATTATAATGATTCCTAACTCCTCTCAAAAGCCAACAAAGTCACCCTCAAGCCCACGCGCCCGAATTTCGAAAGGATTCGAAGATAAACCTTACCCATAACATTACGAACTCAAATATATAATTTATTCCTAATTTGATTTCCAAAATCATGGTCAAAATCCAAAATTATCAATTCTAGGTTTTCTACCAATATCCCACAATGTTTCTAAATTTACCTCCTTAAATCCATATATAAACCTTATAGTTAGCTCACAACATGTGGGAAATTACTTACCTTGTGTTGCATGATGAAAACTCCTCAAAATCTCCCAAAATCGAGCTCCAAAAACCCCAAATGAAAATGACGAAATGACCAAGTTCGATCCCTTATGTTCTGCCTAGTTTTGCTTCTGCGGACAGAATCTTCGCATCTGCGACTAAAAGTGCGCATCTGCGAAGTCCACTGGTCAGCAGTCCCATCGCACCTGCGGACACCTTCTCGCTTCTGCGCAACCGCAGGTACGAAGCCATAATCGCCTTTGCGCTCCAGCTCGCTTATGCGACCACTCTATCGCAAGCGTTCCTCGCTTCTGTGAAGCCTTCCCCAGCTAGCCTTCCTCGCTTCTGGGATGCGATTCTCGCTTCTGCGACCTTGCTTCCGCTGAAGCGATCGCACCAACAACCAGAAAAATTCCAGCACTTCTTTAGTCCAAAAATCAAACTGTTAACCATCCAGAATCCACTCTAGGTCCTCGAGACCTTAACCAAATATACCAACACATCCCAAAATAAAATACGAACTTAGTCGAGGCTTCACATCATGTCAAACAGCGTTGAAATTATGAATCGCACCTCGAATCAACTTATAAATTTTGAAATTTCCAAATTCTATATCTTGTGCCGAAACGTACCAAATCAATCCGGAATGATTTCAAATTTTATGCACAAGTCACAAATCACAATACGAACCTATACCAAGGCTCGGAACATCAAACAGACATCGATAACATCAAAATCCACTTCAAACCAAACTTATGAAATTCTTAAACCTTCAAAATACCAACCTTCCATAATAAGCGCCAAAATATTTTTCGACCACCCGATACTCAACCCGAACATACGCCCAAGTCTGAAATACCATATGAACCTATTGGGACATTATAATCTTGATTCCGAGGTCGTTTACGCAAAAGTCAAACCTTAGTTAATTCTTCCAACATAAAGTTTCTGAAATTAGAATTTGTTTTCCAAATCAACTCCGAACTTCCCAAAACTCAATTTTTATAACACGTATAAGTCATAATACCTGAAGTGAAGCTACTCAAGGCCTCAAACTGCCGAACGATGCACTAGAGCTCACAACGACCGGTCGGGTCGTTACAACTTAAGTACCGGTTCTACTGTAGGTTTAATATTTTTGGAATCGTTCTAAGTAAGCTCAGATTATTAGGACTGTTCTAAGATATTTTTTTAAAGCCTTAGCATAGTCAATAGTAGGCATCAAGTTCTTTAAATAGGAAAGGATCGTTTATAGTCTTACTCAGTGCTAATGGATTAATTATGCAAACCACATAGGTCATCAAGATTTCTGACTGCCGAGACATGTAAGAATTAGAACTGAGTCAAGTTTTAGTAGAATCTAACAATTAGAATCATACAGAATAGACCATCACTAGCAAATAGGTTCAAAAACTCTCAAAGGAGAAATAACTTACAAATTCTGACCAAATACATTACCACAATAGAGTCAAAACTAAGGCACGTAAAAAAGCCAACACATGGGGTGAACATACAGTCTTCCAAACCAAGATTGTGGGAAGGTCTATGAACATAGCATGGATTAACATGGCAGATGTAATCTTAGATACAAAAATACTTAATATAGTTGCAGAAATCTCATAGAAAACTCAAGTAGTCATGAGAATGCAAGTATCAGGTTTATTACAGGAATCAATGAAGGACAGTTTTCCTAACATACTTAGCAAGGTTAATTATGTGGTTTCTTATATAATAATAATCTTTCATAAATTATTAAGTGTACAGAACAAACATGATTTAAATAACAAAGCTGTCAACAAAGATCTTCAAAGCATACCGGTCAGATGCAAGACAATGAAATGTAATGAGGATCATTTTTATATCTTGAACTAAAACAATGTGGCACCACATCACGCACATAAGCACAGTCACAACAGGGTATCAGGAGAAGCTTAGGGGTGTAACTAGATTGATTTAGCAAACGAGATAGTAATTATCATTTAACTAATAGAGATAGAACACACATAGCATCAACTTCAGACCTAGCTCATAAAAAGTTCAACAGGATTGGCTCATAAGAGTATCAACATCACAGAAAATATTTTATTTAGCCAAATTATGGGATATGGAATTTATTAACAACTCATATTAGCTAGCAGTACCAAACAACTTAATTTATCAGGAAATTATCAACTCAATTAGTGAAAATGGCATATAGAGCAAAACATAACAAATACTATCACATGTCATTGATATATGTTATAAACAAAAGGTAACCAACATGGAAAACATTGTAAACACAAAAATTGCACAATTAATCAAAGATAGAGAGAGGGTCAATGTACGCTGACCTTCTACAGGGCAGCAAACCAAGCAAGGGTCTTTTTTAGCCGTTTAGGAGTCCAAAGCAAAATGAATCACGCACAGAGATTGGACTCGAGAAGAAATGAAAAGAGGAGAAGAGAAATTAGGGAGACGCTACTGGAAATTATCCCTTAGGAGAAAGACTTTAATTTTTTCTTTCAATGTATTTGCCATTGACGTTAAGTGTGTTGGTGTCTGTTAGGTAGAGACATTGAATGCCCTATTTATAGTGGCATTCAAGCCACTTAGGATTTTGATTGATTTCGAGCAGATAATGGAGAGTGACGATAGGATAGATGACGATAGTAAGAAGTAAAATCAAAAGGGGAAAGAGGGAAAAACAGTAAAGATCGTTACCTGGGCACGAGGAGATGGCCGTTGAAGCATTCGATCCAACGGCCAAACGCTAATGTTCAGAGGTTAATGCTTTTGTCCTCTGGACAACGAATAATAATGATGAAGCTGAAGATAATAGCCATGCATGCCATGGATATGAAAGGCCAAAGGAAGATTGACGGATTTCAGTTTGCACGATTTCTGGTCTAGGGTTCAAACTGTGGATTTTGAAATTGGGAGATAAAAATAGAAATATCGGCATAATTCACGGAGGTAAGGGATATATTGAACATTTTTGGGTTTGAATTCATGACCTTACATGAATTTATGCAAGGTCTAGTGATTGATGGTTCGAGGGGTGAGTGACATACGATAGAAAAGGGAAAGAGAGGTGCGTGGGTAGTGGGAAAAATGATTTAGGGCTAGGGGTGGTCTCTAAGGTTTAAAACAGGAGACTGATCGAAAACTAGGCTATTGGATTATTTGATGAATTGCATTGACGGTCTAGAGGAAGGCATGGATCGCCAGCTTGGATAGAGAGGGTTGGTTCCGTACTGGGTCAGAAGTTTGGACTTGTGTATTTTGGGCCAAAATTAACTGAAATGAAATTTAATTTATAGCCACATTGAGTTTAGCTAATCAATTACAATTGTAGTCTTTTGAACTTTTAACCCCTTTAAAGATCAATTTAATTAAACATAATTAATTATAATTAAATATAATAAAATATAATCATCAAATAAATTAATAATTACTATAATTAATTAGTTATTGAAATTAATATTTTATTTATTGAATTGTAGCACTAATTTTGTCTAATTAAAGTAAATAAGACGATATAATTGTAAACTAAGGACTGATTCATTAAATTAATTATAAAACTTATTTATTAAAATATAGAGGTTATTTTAATAGTTCAAAACAGTAAGAGTAACATAATTTATAACTTTCAATATCAAATTGCTATCACTTCAATAATAGTAATTATTATTACCTATTATAATTTAGGAAAATACGTATTATTGATTAAAAAAAAATATTATCATATTTATTGCTAATTAATAAGCATAATTAATTTATTTTTAAAAGGGAGGGTCAAAATTGATCGTCAACAACTTTCCCTCTTTGACCGGAGATGATGAAAGAGTTTGCGGGAAAAGAAATTAACTCAAGACCAATTTTGTCCTGACTCTAGGAATGTATTACAGGAATGGTATATGGATTTGGGAAAGATTATGAGTTGTGAGATTAGGGGCCGAATTCTGGCTTTGAATCGCTTACATACCTCGGCGTTAATGAGGATCATGCCTCATGTAGTTCTGTAATGATGATTTGGAGAGGGTGGTGCTTGCAGGAGTTGCCCCGGTATCCTGTTATGACGATACTGCAAGATGGGAAGGTCTTGAAACCCAGAGTGGCTCCACGGATTGTAGCTTGATTATGAGACTTGAAAGACTTGATAATTTTGGAGTTCTAATAATCGGACCGAGTTGGAGTTTGGATCCTTGGCTCGGTTATGGGTCTGTCATTCTTCACAGCGGTGTAACTCGGTTTGCTTCTTAGAAGAAGTTCCACGTCCCAGTGTTTGAACCTAAAAAAGAATATACATACATACCCTTATATCATAATTCAAATACGTTAAGATATGATTTAAATAATATAGGAATGATGATGCCTGGCTACCGCTAGCCGTTATTTGGGATCTCGGGGCGACGAGATGCTTGAATCTGAAGTCTCCGAGCTCTGTAGCACTATTTGGGATGCCCAGGATGGGCCTTTGAATTTAACTTGATTATTTACTAGGCTGTGTATCATTCCGCAACTGTTAGATATTTAAGTCCCCATGTGATGGGAGTATCTCCACGCGATGGGAGTAGTTGACTTTATAATATAAAATCTCCGCACAATAGGAGTATCTCCACGCGATGGGAGTAGATGAATTAAAACGTAAAATGCCTGTAAGCTGCATATATAAAATGTCAAAAGATCAAGATAAAGTAGAGAAATAAATGAGCATGCCACAGATATATTATCGACTGTAGAACTAATTAGCGGCCGTCGATTGACCGAGGGTATGGCAGAATTGGATGGTCTATCCTTCGATTGGCGAAGTCGGCGAAGAAGTTTGCAACTATCTACTTGGAATCTACGGTATGGCGGAGTGATAGTACGATATGTGCTAAATGCTCCAGTTGGCGAAGCGAACAGTTTCCTATATGCAGGGCTCTGATTGACGATTCGATATGTACAAGGTGCTCCGATTGGTGGAGCAGACAATTTGTTATATACAAGACTCCGATTGACTTGACCGGCAGTTCGATATGTACAAGGCGCTCCGATTGATTGAGCAGACAATTTGATATATACAAGGCACTCCGAATGTGTCGAAGACATGGTTCCAGAATACCTACAAAGAATTTGAAGTTAGTCCTTAACCATATAAGAAAAAGAATTGAATAATAAGGGAGAGGTAGGGGCTCATGAGATAGTAGCAGGTCTGCCATTGTTCCCGGTGCGCTATGATATTCTTGATTCCTATCGGTCCTGCGCTCAAAGAAAAATTCTTAGTGGGGGGGCATTGGTTTATGTTGATTGTGGGCCTAGCCTTGCCCCAGATCTGGTGGATTATTCCACAAAGTTTGGTAGGTGGAAAAACATTTTGAAAATCGTTTATCTTTAATGGCAAAAGCCGTTGTTCCAGATTATGACATGTTTAGAAATTCCCTCTAATGCTAGTATCATTTTTGAATGATTCTGTTCCGTTGATGACGATCTCTGGAGATGTCCCTGATGTTTTAGCTTCTTGCCATTGTGATCACGTCCTAATCTAAACAAATGTATTACAAAGTCATTTCCTAGGGTAATGGCTGAACCTTTTCAGGTTGCCTACGTATCTGAATGAAATCACGTCTGAACGTACTTTGAGGATGATAAAGTGATGAATAAATTATGATGGAATGACAGAGCCTAATTCAGGTAGCCTACGTATCCAAATGGAATCAGGTCAAAACTTAGTTCGATTACAATATATGCAAAATGATAAGAAATTTAAATAAAATGGCCGAGTCTGACTTAGACTACCTACGTATCAAAATGGAATCAGGCCATAACGTAGTACAATTACAATAGCTGATTGAATCCGATGTGGATTACATACGTATTCCCACGAAAGGAAATCAAGTCATGGTGTAGTTCCGAATACATACAAAATGACATTTGGATTTTTTTATTACAAAGGGGTGAGGGATATCAGACCCTATGTAGGTTGCCTACGTATCCCACCGTGGGAAGTCAGGTCAGGTATAGTTCTGTTACAACCAAACCTTAATTCTACTATCTTCAAATGTAGTATCTCTTGAATGCGTCTGAGTTGATGGGCTTCATGCTGGCTCCGCTGCCCATTTCTGCTAGGATCAATGCTCCTCTTAACAATACTCGATGTAACACATAAGGACCTTGCTAGTTCGGTGCGAATTTTCCTTTGGCCTTTTCTTGATGAAGGAGTAATTTCTTCAAAACTAGTTGCCCCGGTGTTAACTGCCGAGATTTCACCTTTATGTTGAACACGTTGGCCATCCTATTTTAGTACAATTGACCATGACTCACCGTGTCCATTCTCTTCTCATCGATTAGCATGAGTTGTTCTTGCTGGACATGTATCCATTCTGCATCATCTAGTTTGGCTTCCTGAATGACTCTCAAAGATGGTATCTCTACCTCTGCGGGTATCACAACTTCTGTGCCATATTCTCATAGTGGTGCGGTAACCCAGTAAGGAGAAGGATAGCTCCGCGTGCCATTGCCTGTGATTGTCCACTATCTTTTGTAAGATCCTTTTAATGTTTTTGTTGGCTGCTTCAACTGCTCCATTCATTTGTGGCATGTAGGTTGTGGAATTACGATGGGCAATTCTGAACTTCTCATAAATCTCGCTCATGATATCGCTGTTGATATTGGTTGCGTTGTCATTTATGATTGTCTGGATCTCAAATCTACAGACTATGTTGTTATAGATTAATCGTGATGGCCTTGTATGTAGAAGCTTTGACCCATTTGGTGATGTCGCAGGTTCTATAAGGCGAATCACGTCCATACCTCAAGCAGCGAATGACCAAGGAGAACCCATTACGTTCAACTCATTAGGTGGAACCCGGATGAAATCCCCATGAATCTGGCACATGTGACACTTCTGTATATAGCAGATACTATTACTTTCCATTGTCATCCAAAAGTATCCGACTCTTAAAATCTTCTTGGCTAAAGTAAAATCGTTCATGTAAGGTATGCACGTTCCTACATTTATATCTTCTAGTAATCTTGTTGCTTCAGCAGCATCTACATACCTTAACATACCCCAAGTCTGGGGTCCTCCTGTACAGGACTTCCTCGTTAAGGAAATAGTGATTTGTTATTCTTTTTAGCGCTCGCTTCTTACCATTGCTGGCATTCTCTGGGTATTTTCTTACTTCGAGGAAATTGTTGATGTCTTAGTACCAAGGCTTACCATCTGGCTCTTCATCTACATGGAAACAATATGCATGCTAATCTCGAATCTCTATCTTGATGGGGTGGAAAATTTCTTATTCGACCATATTTTGATATAATGCCTTAGGGGACATTTTACAAGGTAAAATCTATTTTTTTTAGAGAGAGAAGAGAGCTATTTTAGAGAGAGAAGGAGAATATTTAGCATGCTAATCATCCATTCTTGCCCCAATCTTCAAGAATCAAGGAAGCCAATCACAAGATCTTCATCTAAGAGGTAAGGTTCTACTCCCTAGCCCTAAATTTCGGGATTTGGACTGAAGGTAGGTCATGAGAAGTATGATTCTTAGGTGTGGGAGTTGCTTTTTGTGCATGAATGTAACCATAAGAGTGGTAGGGATTTTATTTAACTAAAAGGAGTAAACTCTTGGTATTGAATTGGTTGTGGGGTGAAGAAAATCTTGTAGAAGAACATTGTAGTCAAATTTGCACACCAAGTGTTTGATGAAATGCTTAAATAAGGTGAACCCACAAATATCTTCCTAATTATGGTTCATTTTTGTTATGTTTCTAAATAGATTGAAGTTATTAAGATTTTTGGAACATTGTATTAATATAAGGAATACTCAAGCAAGGCATGTTGGCCAAACTACTCTCTTAGAATTGAATTCCATGATGTTTCCGTAAGTTGCAAGCATGGTTGGCTCAAGTTCCTAATTCCTATGCTCCGAGTTATTCCTTATAAACTTGACTATTCGAATGAGCCTTATGTTGAAAGATATATGTTCAAAGTAAGGGTTGTGTATTAAAATATTTTGGCTTTGAGTCGTGTTCCAAATGAAAGCTAGTATGCCAAAATTGTGTGAGAAAAATTCGATATGCTTAAGACTCTTAATTGCTCATATGTGTACCTCAAGTTTTGATTGGAAATGCCATGTTGTTGGTAATCTATAAAGATGCACGAAAGTGAAAGAAGTGAGTTGAAGATATAAAGTGTGGCCACTATGCCAAGAATGAAAGCTATACTTGTGGCCAGATGTGTCAATGAAATGAGATGATGTGACAAAGATTATGAAATGAGCCTTGATTCAACTGTTCCAAAATTTCTTCAAAAGTAGATTTGCCTAAAAGCTTATGTCCTCAAGTTATGCCCCAATGTGGCTATTTTAACTAATGCTATGCTTTATGTGTATTTTCAATATGCTTTGCGTTCTTACATATTCGTGAGTAGAAATTTTGTATTGCCCTTTTTGGGGAAAAGTATTTCAACAATAAATGGTGTGTTACTTGTTTATGATTTTAACTTGTGCTTCGATTGCCAATCATTTTACTTCATTTCTTGGAAAGAAATCTATTGTGCTTAAATTCTTCATTTCAAATGAACTTAAAGTTGTGATTTCTGAAATATTATATATGTTGATATTTATGATGACGATCCATGAAAGGAAAGAAATAAAAGTGTGAAATATGAAATACAACCACCGTGCCATGAATGATGAATCATATGTATGGCCAAGAGAGCCAAATAATAATATTATAAGTAGCTGAAAGTACCAATGAAGCTATATACGGTATGAAAGGCTATGAGGTAAAATGAAATTTGTACTTCTGTTTCCTTTGTATGCAAATCAAAAATATTTTTGGGAGTATCGATAGTCATCGAGGAAGGGTAGGTTGAAATAACACAACTCCGAAACTACACGTGCCGGTGTAGGAGTGGATTGTGATTATTTCCCTATTTGGGATGAGTTTGATGTGATAGAATTAACCCCTTATTTGGGATAAGATTGATGTGATAAAATTATTCCCCTTAATTGGGATGAGATGATTGATAAAAAAAGGACGATGTCGATCCACACAGCATTGTGGTGAGATGGCCTAGCCGATCGGGTTGTGATCGGACGCCATGCCGCAAATATGGTGGTGATTGTGCTGAAAACTGTAATTGAAATGGTGATAGTAATTATGATTGTGATTGATGTCTTTGGGGAAGACGGCCTAGCTGATCGTGTCGTGATCAAACTACGTTCAAAATACACGGTGGCATATCTCCCAACCAAAAATATATATATTATTTCCGTATTTTGGAAATTGTTATGTTTTAACTGGACATTTGGATATTATTGATTGTGACTTCCTATTTCTATGGTTTTTCCTTTCCTATATTGGCATTCTATTTTGAAAGTGGACATTTAGCTTTACATACTAGTACTATTCCACATGTACTAACGTCCCTTTTGTCGGGGGCGCTGCATCTTCAATGGACGCAGGTGGTTCATCAGAGGGCAGATTTGGTCCTCATTAGTAGTCACTCTCTAATCAGCAGGTTTTGGTGAGCCCTACTCTATTCCGGGCTTGATGTCATTTGACGTTGTACTTTGTATTTTGAGGTATAGTTGGGGCCTTATTACCGGCATTTCTATATTACTCTTCTGTTGTACTTAGAGTCCCCGTAGACAGGTTGTGGGTGGTTTTTGATGATGGGAATTGAACTAGAAGTGTTGGTATTTGGCAAACATATTTTTCATTATATCTATAAACTTGTAATATTTTGGAAATCGTAATTAAATTTCTTTTGAGAAACGGAAAAAGAATGGGGAACATTACACTCTCCTCATGTATATCTCTTGATTTCGATTTTATATTGTTCATGGGTAAGATTGGATAGAAGACATCAAGTAGGCTTGCTCGATCGGGATATCTCGGTTGAGCGCCGGTTGTACTCCCCGAGGTTGGGGCGTGATAGCTGGGGTACATTGGATGGATCTACTCTTGATTAGAAGCTCGATCTCATTCTTCAGTCTATAGCAATCCTTAGTATCATGCCCAGGAACACCTGAATGGTGAGCACAACGCTTGGTTGCGTCAAAATATTTGGAGGGTTGGCCGGGAATTCTCCCTTCCACTTGGTATATTAGTTCGGCTCTCCTCAACTATTCAATCAACTAGGCTACAGGTTCAGCAATTGGAGTGAAGTTTCTAGGATTTCTTTTTTCAAAATTTGGGCGTGGCCTGGATGCATAAGCGTGTCTATTTTGGCGGGTGGTGGTTTGGATTGGGGCATATGGTCATGGTGGGTTTAGATGTATATTGGCTCGGGGCGGATTGTAGTAAGGTTGAGCCTTTTAGTATGGTTGGGTATTATATACTAGGATATAGGTGGGTTGATGTGAGGGCTGGGTGTTTGTGGGGTAAGATTTGGTTCGACGAGGAGGACTTGACTGATAGTAGGGAATGGTTGTCATTACTTCCTATTTCTTCTTCTTCCCACGACCTATGGAACCAGATTGTATAGACTTACTGGAAGCTTGCACTCCGGCCGTTGACTGTATTTTCCATGATTTGATACCTTCTTCCTGGAAGTCTCTCATCTTAACTAGATCGAAAAACGTTTTATCCATCATACCCATCATCTTTTAAAAATAAATCCCCTCTTGGGCCCGGATATAATACTTGGTTAGCTAATTATCATCCAATGGAGGTTGGGTCCTAGCAGCTTCCAATCTCCAGCAGCGAGCGTACTCTTGAAATGATTTTGAGGGTTTCTTTTGCAAATTCACCAAAGCGAACCTGTCTGGAGTGATTTCTTAATATGAAATCTGAAGCAATTCATAAAATCCTCTGCCATGTCCTGCCACTCTCTCCAGTTCCTGGGGTCTTATTGGGTATACCAAGTAAGTGTTTCTCCCGTCGGACTCCTTGTAAACAACTTCATTCTCAGCTTTTCGTTTCTTCCCACTCTGACCAACTTGTCGTATTAAGACCTCAAACGAGCGTGGTGATCACTCGTTCTTTCAATAAATTTAAACTTTGGAGGCTTATACCTTTCGGGCATGTCAACATCGGGATGTACACACAAGTCCTCATAATCCAGGCTCTCGCTCCCTCGAGCAACCTAGAGGTTCTTCATCTGTTTTCGTAACACTAGCAGTTGTTCTGACATTGAATCCTCTTCCTTGTATATTGCTTCTTTCTCCATCTCAGCATATTGGTTAATCTCATAAGGAACTCTTACCGTGACGGGCACGGTAAAGGTAGGCTTAGAGGTGCATATACAGGTGGAACATATCGCTCATGTGTGGTGGTGTGTGCCGCGGATATGTGCTGAATCTAGTTGTTTCCAAAAGTGACATTGTAATTCAGTGGTAGGGTTTTGTGAACTAAATTGCTGGTGGCTGGTGGGTTTTGTGGTGTTTGGACATAATTCGGTACATAGGGTGTGTGTATAGGGGGTTTGGCAAATTTGCGGAGGTTACTAGTGGTATAACTTGGATTGGGGAATTTGTAGTGACAACGGTTAGGGTACTGGTTATTTATCGGGCTGCTGAAGATAAATGATCAGGGATTGAATCTAAGTAAGGGAAGCATGGTGGCTGCGGAAGCGTCATCACGACCAAGTGTGCAAGCTCCCGAATCTGCTGTACTTCGTCTCTCAGTGACTCCATCTCATTCGCCATTCTAGCGAAGTGTTCATCATTTCGGGTATCATCCTTTTCTCCCGATTACCTTGGTTTGTCGATTATTACTAGAGCATTTATAGCTGGGTCGTCGATTGCAAACATCTTTCCCTTAGATCTCAGGTTGTACAGTGGCTCAACATATTTTACGTATCAACATAAACCAACCTCTATTTTTGGGGATAAAATAAAATAATAAAGCGAGAAAATAAGGAAAAGTAGAGGTTAGTTTCAGAGATTGTAAAAATACGAGCACATAGAGCAATTAATTCATGCATTCAGATAAGCGCATTTCCTAAGATACGAAGGACCTCTCTTTGCCAGAGGTAGGCGTATGTCGTGAATGTTTGACGAACAATCATATTTTGACACATTTTGATCCGGAACAAACTTAGTTTTCATTGATAGGCTTTGGATTACAATAGGATGGGAGTGATGGTTACAAGATTGTTTACAAAGTTCACAAAATATTACACGGGCTCATAGGTTTGCCCTAAGGGAAATGAAAAGGGGGTACAATATAAAGGGAAATGAACCAGCCACTTAATAATCGTCCCCAGAGTCACCTCCCAACCTTTCTTCTTCAGGCTCCTCTTCAACTTTCTCTTCCTCCTCGTCATTGTTATACTCTGGTTCCTCCGCGGGATCCTATTCCATCTTTGTTTCTGACTCAATCTATATGTACTCAATCACCTGGTACTCAATCGACCGACCCTGGAACCACTTGTTGATGTATGGCGGTGGTGACAAGATAGTGGGGAAAAATATCGTGATATATTTGCAGAGCTGCTGTTGCATCTTCTAGCCCGGTCAATCCTTCTCTGCTAGGTCTGGCCAATTCATCCTCCTTGTTGATCAATACGAAGTACTCAGGCGTACACCAGGGATTTTGCCCCATTGGCATCATGATCATGTCGTTCCATTCATCTTGGAGCCTTCTCACCCTCAGGATCGAAATTTGTCTGTTGTAATCATCTTTATGCAAAGCTGTCCTTGACCAGAGGGGCACGTCTTGAATCAAACCAAATTGCCTTAGAACCCTCAGAGGTGCATATGGCTGAGTTCGTTCAAGTCCTCGATGAAGTGCTTTCCCGGGCTTCTGAAGATTGCCCTGCCACTTAACCATAAAAGTTTCCAATTCAAAAATTCTCCACTCAGATGGGTTAACATGTCTCTCCACTCCTCTTTCCCCTTCGGTGTAACCCAATATCTCATTGTTTTGTTATGGCTTTTGATCATGTTACTGATGTCAATAAAATAGTTGATGGTTGCCTCCCTCTGTAAGAAATGTTTTGTGGCCCATATCTAGAGCAGTAAGTTGCAGCATTTAAAAATTCATATTCTCTGGAACAAGCTGATAGTGCCTGGAACATCTTTGCCTATATCATGGGAACAAGGGTGACTTGCAGATTCCCTCGAAAGGTTTCCAAGAGCAGGGGTAGCGGGTTGATGTTGATTCATCCCTTTCTTTGCGGGAAAACTAATAATCCCAACAATGCCAGAAAAAAGGTTAGGGGGCGGACACTCTCCCATGTTGCTTGATTGCATTGAAATTCTTCAAGATGCCACTCGTAACTTTCCTGCTATCAGAATCTATCGAATAGCTGGTCCAAACTCACCCACCCATCCTCAATGTTTCTCAAACTTTTGTTGTTTGTCAGACCCAATGCATGAAGGAACGTGTGGTCAGGCATGACAACTGGCAGTATTGGTTTCTGCTCGGCAAACACTAGCTCCGTAAAGCTAGTGCTTTCCTCATGTGTTAGTTCCAATTCACAATCGACAAACTTAAAGACCACCTTAGCAGGGTCCCAAAACTCTATTAGTAGCCTAGTAAGGACTTTGTCGGCTCAGATGTTCATTAAGGCGGTCAGTGATCCTAGGTGTGTTCCGATCTCATTCCCATGCTCCCGGCGAATATTTCTCCACCACTGCTTCATCATGTGTGGTGCATCCATAACCATTTTAATCTTGGGGATGTTGCGGTTGATTTCAATCAAAATGGGTGAAAAGATTGGTAAGTTTTTGCTCCGGATCTTTAGCGTCTTATCTGGATTGGTTCGTCGTTCCACAAGAGGCATGTCGTTGGGTGCATGAAGTGATATTAAGGTGGCTTTCCTAATCGTGAGTCAATACCAAGGACCGACTCACCTAAGGTTTATGAGGCATGAACTATGTTTGCTAGAGTAGAGTGTTTCCTAATTTTAGAGTTGGACTGAATAAATGCGAGATGTTGTGTTAGCTGACTTGCCAAAGCCGTTCTCCAAAACTAGAGAATTTTGAAAGAAGGTTCGAAGGGTGTAAAAGATAACCCTCGTATGTCATTTGTGTGTAATTGTGTAAAGACAAGACTCGATAGGAAAAATATGATGACAGTGTATGAAGCAGTAACCGATAATTGAGTTAGCAGTAACAATATTAAAAGCAGGCAAATAAGTATATGTTTGATAGGTTATAGAAATGTTAACAGGTAAAATGTAAACATGTAAGACAAGTAAACACATATTTTGAAAAATTAAGCACAATTAAAGTAGAATATAAACAAACACCCCCAATTTTAGGTCTATCCTAAGTCTGCTAAGGTCAATACCTAAGTGTAAAATCCCCAGCAGAGTCGCCATGTTGTTGCATCCTATTTTGCACAGGTCAAAACAAGATTTAACTGGTAATTCTTGTGATGTTGATAAAATAGAGTCGCCACCTAATATTTAAGGTATATTAGGGTACCTATATGTTTGTAAGATTGTTATCCTAATGGCCTACTAACCGATGAGATTTGGGTAAGGGTTCAAGTTATTCTAAGGGGAAGGTGTTAGGCATCCCTTAAAATATACCTGAGGTAGCTCTTTAAACTTAGTCCAGGTTCGGGGAAGTAAAGGTTCTATACTCTACTTGGTCATGTGATTAAAGTCTGTAAGATATTCTAAGTCTAGTTTTTTTTATAAAAAAAATCTACTGTTTGGAAAAGAGGGTTGTGCATGTACTTTGAAAAGAGTTACAGGTTTCTAAGATTTAATAATCTATGAAAATCCTTTGGAAATATTTATGCTTACAAAGTTGAGAATACAAATCTTGTGAAGGACTTCTATCTTTTGAAACAAGGTTTGAATGTTTTATTATTTTGGAAAATGTGGTTACTCATGTATAACTTGGAGAAATAAAAGACCATTAGAAAATATACCATAAATTTGGATATGTATACCTCTTTTGAAAATCAATTTCAATCTAAACTTGTGTTTTGAAACTAATTGAGGTTCGTTTAGTTTGCCATCACCGGCTATGTTTTATTTTGTTTCTTGAAAATCAGCCTCATAATTATCTACGCGATTCTGATATTTCCAATGAGAAATCATTTCAATTTTTGAATCTGTTCGAATCCAAAACTTACTGTAAATGGTTAGTGATAACGAGACAAAATCTTTCATTTGTTAAGAAAATAAATGATCAAAGCATTACAAGTGTTAAAGCGAACAAAATTTAAGATTTATTTTAATTCTTTTATCTATGGGTTTTTGATTTGCCTATGTTTCCTACACGATCAAGATATTTGAAGTTATCCAATAATAGCGTTAGTCATTCAAGAATATATACATATATGACATATCAGACAGTAAAGAAATAAATTCGAGATAAGTAGGGTTAAATAACTAGAATCTTGATGATATGGGCTCAACACTTGAACATGCCTAATGTTATATGCATGAATAGCAGATGCGACAGGGATACAATGACTCAGATCTGATAGTGAACTTGAGCTCCAAATAGACTCAACATGACCAAGTTGAATTCATGCATACAAAGGAAAAGAGAATAATTGATATGCATAAACTGTATATAACTTAGCAAGACAAAATTATAAATAATAATAAAGAATGCTGAGCCATAATGGAGCAGATTCTATTTTTGCTAATCATATGAAGATTAATAGGAGTTAGTGGTTAAGGGCTTGGTATATATCCTTACTTATGGATATGAGATTCTTTTGAATCTTTGTCACTTCAGGGTTCACGAGGGTCTCATGGACCCCGAGCAGTGCTTGTATCAAGGAGAGGAATCACAACCAAAGCAAGTTTCACATCCAAATATTATTAATTACCTGGTTTTAGTCTTCCTCAAAGGTTTAATCAGAAATAAAGGATCAACACAAATGGATTAATACTACTAACAGACAAATAACAGGTGCAGGAGACATGGGAAACATTTTGAAAGTTCAACACACACACAAAGATTGGTGACAGTGAACAGACAAGGCACTGCAGTTCATCATGGCATAATGGAAATTAAGGACATAGTATTGGTTGAGAGGATTAAGACATTAAAGACACAAGAAAGCATGATATATAGTTAATCAGGGAAATCAAGTCCAAACAATAAACACGTCCATTCTTAGGGGGTGTCACATTTAAAGTTTTAATATGCTAATACTTAACAGAGAAAAGCTTAAGTACCAGTTCTACTGTAAGTTTAATATTTTTGGAATCCTTCTAAGTAAGCTCAGATTATTAGGACTGTTCTAAGATATTTTCTTAAATCCTTAACATAGTCAACAGTAGGCATCAAGTTCTTTAAATACGAAAAGATCATTCTTAGTTTCACTCAGTGCTAATGGATTAATTGTGCAAACCACATAGGTCATCAAGATTTCAAACTACCTATACTTAAACAAATTTCAGATTGAATCCCTTTGGGGGATGGCATTATCATGTATGAGGCAATGGCTGATAATATTTATCCTAATGAGGCAAGCCGGTCATAATGGTCTGACACTTGAACATATATGTAAGTTTATCAGTTTAACATATCAATAGGGCTTAATACATTATTTATATGTAAGTTAGCAAAAAACTCTCAAAGGTACAAAAACTCTCAAAGTTAGCCAAACATATAAGAATTAGAACATAGTCAAGTTTTAGTAGAATATAATAGTTAGAATCATACAGAATAAACATCACTAGAAAATAGGTACAAAAACTCTCAAAGGGGAAATAACTTCCAAATTCAAACCAAATACATTACCACAGTAGAGTCAAAACTAAGGCAAGTAAAAAAGTCAACACATGGGATGAACATACAGTCTTCCAAACCAAGATTGTGGGATGGTATATGAACATAGCATGGATTAACATGGAAGATGCAATCTCGGATACAAAAATCCTTAATGTAGTAGCAGAAATCTCATAGAAAACTCAAGTAGTCGTGAGAGTGCAAGTATCAGGTTTATCACAGGAATCAATAAAGGACAATTTTCCTAACATACTTAGCAAAGTTCATTATGTGGTTTGTTCTATAATAACAGTCTTTCATGAATCATTAAGTGTACAGAACAAACATGATTTCAATAACAAAGCTATCAACTAAGATCGTCAAAAGCAGACAGATCAAATGCAAGACAATGAGTTGTAATGAGGATCATTTTTATATCTTGAACTAAAATAATGTGGCACCACATCACACACATAAGCACAAATCTTAACAGGGTATCAGGAGAAACTTATGGGTGTAACTAGATTGATTTAGATAATATGATAGCATAATTATCATTTAAGTAACAGAGATAGAACACACATAGCATCAACTTAAGACCTAGCTTATAAACGGTTCAATGGGATTTGTTCATAAGAGTCAACATCACAAAAAATATTTTATCTAGTCAAGCTATGGGAGATGGAATTTATTAACAGCTTAGATTGGCTAGTAGTACCAACCAACATAATTTATCAGGAAATTATCAACTAAATTAGTGAAAATGGCATATAGAGGCAAAACGTAAGAAATACTATCACATGTCATTGATATATGTTATAAACGAAAGGTAACCAATTGGAAAAACTTTGTAAACACAAAATTGCACAGTTATTCAGAGATAGAAAGAGGGTCAGTGTACACTGACCTTCTGCAGAGCAGCAAACCAATCAAGAGTCGTTTGTTAGCCATTTAGGAATCCAAACTAAAATGAATTACGCATAGAGACCTAACTCGAGAAGAAGTGAAAAATGGAGAAGAGAAATTAGGGAGAAGCTACTAGAAATTAGCACTTAGTAGAAACACTTTACTTTTTTCTTTCAATGTATTTGCTAGTGACATTAAGTGTAGTGGCATATGTTAGGTAGAGACATTGAAAATAGGGCATTCAATCCACTTAGTATTTGAATTGAGTTCGAGCAGATAGTGGAGAGTGACGATAGTGTAGATGACGATAGTAAGCAGGTGAAATCAGAACGAGAAAGAGCAAAAAATAGTGAAGATCTTTACCTGGGCACGAGGAGATGGCTGTTAAATCCTTCGATCCGACAGTCAAACTCTAATATCCTGAGATTACTGCATTTGACCTCTGAACAATGAATAATGATGATGAAGCAGAAGATAATAGCCATGCATGTCATAGATTTGAAATGCCTAAGAAAGATTGATGCATTTAAGTTTACACGATTTTAGGTCTAGGGTTTGAATTGGGGAGTTTGAAATTGGGAGATAAAAATGGAAATATCAGCATAATTTGCGAAGGTAAGGGATAGATTGAACTTTTTGGGGTTTGAATTAATGACCTTTCATAGACTTATGCAAGGTCTGGTGATTGATGGTTTGAGGAGTGAGAGATAGAAGAGAGAAAAAGGGAAAGAGAGACGGATGGGTAGTGGGGAAAATGAATTAGGTTTAGGGGTGGTCTCTAAGGTTTAAAACGGGAGATGAAATCTGGATCGTTGGATTGTTTAATCAATGACCCTGATATTTCAGGGAGATGAGAATTATTAAATTGGGTTTTGAGGGAAGATTGGTGGGCATTGGATCTCTGTAATCCAACGACGGAGATGTGGTCTCGACAAAATTAAAGAAAGGAGGAAAATGGAGATTAAACATGGACCGTTGATGAATTGGATCGATGGTCCAGATCTATTTGTGTTTTCTCAGCGAGTGAGGGAGACGAATGACGTGGCGCACTTGGATTGGCTTAGAGAGGAAGGTATTGATTACCAACTTGGATAGAGTGGGTTGGTTCAGGACTGGGTTAGAAGTTTGGGCTTGTGTATTTTGGACCAAAATTAGCTGTAATAAAATTTAATTCATAGCCACATTGAGTTTAGACAATCAATTGCAATTGTAATCTTTTGAATTTTAACCCCATTAAAGATTAACTTAATTAATCATAATTAAATATAATCATCAAATACATTAATAATTACTGTAATTAATTAGTTTTTGAAATTAATATTTCATTTATTGAATTGTAACACTAATTTTGGCTAATTAAAGTAAATAAGACGATATAATTACAAATTAAGGACTGATTCATTAAATTAATTATAAACTTGTTTATTAAAATATAGAGGCACTTTAATAGTTCAAAATTGTAAGAGTGATATAATTTATAACTTCCAATATTAAAGTGCTATTACTTCAATAATATGAATTATTATTACCTATTATATTTTAGAAAAATAAGTATTATTGATTAATATTTATTGCTTATTAATAAGCATAACTAATTTAATTTTAAAAGGGAGTGTCAAATTTCATCATAAACATCACTCAAGAACAAAGCTGTTACAAACCAAGGACCATATGCCAACACTGAAGACGTCTTGAGTCCTTAAGTTTGTTGAGTCTTTGTCTTTTGTTCTTTACTTGTAAACCTACGCATCTTTCGAGAAGTATTTTGTAGGACATCATTTAACCATTATTGTTTTGGTTGTGTTGACTAGAGTTAGTCAATGGGTGTTGCTTTGTAATAGAGTTATTACAAAGAGCTTACAATAGATTTATTGTAAGAGGTGAGGGATTAAGAGTTTAATTCCTAGATTGCAATAGGTTGTAATATGAAGTTTTCTCAGTTTAGTGGAGTTGAAATCCTACTGGGGTAGGTCATGATTTTTAATCTCTTGAGAAGGGAGTTTTCCATGTAAATATTGCGCGTTATTTACTTTCTGCTTATTTACTGTGGGAACGGATAGAGAACCTGATTCTCTATACTGTTTGGTGGACTCCTAGTTTCTATCAATTAGTATCAGAGTATGTTCTTTCAAAAAGGTTAACACCTAGAAAGGATATTCATTATGGCTGCTCCACCAAACCTCGAGGAAGGAATTTCAACCACAAGACCCCCAAGATTCAACAAGTACTATGGATGGTAAAAAATGAGAATGCATGACTTCATTATGGCTGAGGACTCAGAGCTGTGGGACGTGATTTGTGATGGTCTTTTTGTTCCCACGAAAGTTGCTGGAGAGGGAACAAGAATTGTCCAAAAGTTGAGAAAAAAATACAACGATGCTGATAGAAAGACTGTTGAAAAGAACTTCAAGGCAAAAAGATTCTTGTTTGTGGTATTGGACCAGATGAATACAATCGCGTTTCAGCATGTGATTCTTCCAAGGAGTTCTGGGAAGCTCTTAAAACTACCCATGAGGGAACTACTCAGGTTAAGCAGTCCAAAATAGATATGCTTACCACTAAGTATGCGCTTTTCAAAATAAAGGAGGATGAGTCCATTCAAGATATGCACACACATTTCACCTCCATTATCAATGAGCTTTATTCTCTTGGAGAAATCATCCCAAGAAATAAGTTGGTTCGGAAGATACTCAAAGTTCTACAAGGTTCTTGGGAAAGTAAAGTGAACGCCATCACTAGAGACAAGGACCTACAGAAACTGACCATTGATGAGCTAATATGAAATCTCAAAACCTATAAGATGAAGAGAAAAAGGGATCTTGAAATAAAAGAGCCCAAGAAGGAGAAAAACTTGGTCCTCAAGCCTGCCAACAGTGACTCAAGCAGTGATGAGCTTGACATGACTTATCTCACTCAAAGATTCCAAAAGATGGTTCGAAGAAATGGTGGAATTCCCAAGAGAGGAAGTTCAAACAGGAACTCCAAATGAAATGTTTGCTTCCAAAAGTGTAGAAATCCTGGTCACTTCATTAAAGACCGTCCACTCCATAAGCAGGATCACTACAAATAACAACACTAACAAAACGGTCAAGAGGAACTCGGTCCCTCACATTAGGTTCAAAAGAAGAGATGTTGCTGACAACGTGGTGAAGCAAGCACTGGCTGCTTGGGTAGATTCTTCTAGGGAATCTTAAGGTGAAGATGACCAAGGAGATACATCCATGATGGCTATTGAAAATGAATCCTCAGAATTTGATTTTATCTTTGCTCTCAAGGCAAAATCTGATGATGATGAGGACAAGTAGGAAGATGATGTAAATACTCTTAATGTTAAAAGAAACTTAAAAACATACTCTCAAAAGAAACTGATATCATTAGCAAATATGTTGATTGATGCCTATCATAGCCTAATTAGTGAGAAAAATGCATTAATTGAAGAAATTGGTGATGTAGAACAAGAGAGGGTTGATATGGTGGTCACAATTGTAGATTTAATGGAACAAGTGGAAGAAGTAATTATAGAAAATACCTTGTTGAAAAATCAAATGAAAAAGTAGATGAACACCCCTAAGGGAAAATAAGTGGCTAGTGAGTGTAACGACCCGATCGGTCATTTTGAGTGTCTTTGCCCCATTCCCCTATTTTACTACTCATTCACTGCTTAATTGTTGTTATGTGAATTACTAGGGTAGTTGGTTTGGGTCCAGAGAGGTTTCAGAATGAGATGAGACGTTTAGTCTCAAAGTTGGAAGCTTAAGATAAAAAGGTTGACCGAATGTTAACTTATGTGTAAACGACTCCGGAATGAAGTTTCGATGGTTTTATTAGCTCCATTGGGTGATTTTGGACTTAGGAGCATGTCTGGATTGTGATTTGGAGGTCCGTAGTTGAATTAAGCTTGAAATGGCGAAAGTTGAGAATTTAGAAGTTTGACCGAGAGTGTACTTTGTGGTTATCAGGTTCGGATTGGGGTTCTGGGAGTTGGAGTAGGTCCATGGTTTCATTTGTGACTTGTGTGCAAAATTTGAGGTCGATCGGACTTGATTTGATTGGTTTCGACGTCGAATGTAGAAGTTGGAAGTTCATAAGTTAATTATGCTTGAATCGATGCGCGATCCGTGGTTTTAGCATTGTTTGATGTGATTTGAAGGTTCGACTAAGTTCGTATCGTATTTTAGGACTTATTGGTATATTTGGTTGAGGTTCCGGGGGAATGAGCTGGAGTTCGGGTGGTTAACAGATCAAGGTTTGGAGTTAAAGGGTTGCTGAAGCTGGGAGTCTTCTGGTGCAATCTAACCTGCGGAGCTTTGATTGCAGGTGCGAGATGGGAAACACATATGTGGCCAAGAGAAGGGAGTGCAGTGGTCGCAGGTGTGAAGGTATGACCGCACCTGTGTGGTCGTAGATGCGTTGAGGTTGAGCGCAGAAGCGAGGGGGAAGCGCAAGAGCAAAAGTATGTCGCACCTGCGTGTGCGCAGAAACAGAGAATGTCTCCGCAGGTACGAAGGTTTGTCCCCATTGAATTACCGCATAACGGGGAGATTTGTTTCTTTCGCAAAGCCGCAGGTGCGCGTAAGTTGTTGTAGGTGAGAGAAAGCCTGGGCAGAATATAAACATTGGGTTACGAGGGTTTTATCATTTCTTGACTTTGCAAACTCGGATTAGGGCGATGTTTGAGAGGGATTTCGAAGGGATTCTTAAGGTAAGTCACTTGTGGTTATTTTTATTTAATAAATATGTTTCTCCATTGAATTTCCCACCTAGATTGTGTGGTTTTGAGGTGTAATTTTTGGAGTTTGAGGCAAGGGATTTGGAGAGTATAAATTGGGATTCGAGTGATGATTTGGTGTCAGATTTTGGTTAATTTGGTATCGTCAGACTCGTGGTTGAATGGGCTTACAGAGTTTTGTGAATTTTGTTAGATTCCAAGACGTGGTCCATTTCGCGAGGCAAGGTCTTGTTGGAGTAGAGTTTCGCACAGTTTGAGGTAAGTAACTCTTCTAAACTTGGTTATGAGGGTAAGAAATCCCGAATTTTGTGTTATGTGATTGGTGTTGAGGTGATGCATGTGCTAGGTGACAGGAAGGTAGGCATGCGCCGTAAGAATTGTGACTTGCTCGATTCCATGAAACTGAATAGTTGATTAATCTTGCTTTTACCCATATTTGTACCATGTGTTAGAGCTATTCAGCTCTCAATCATTTTATAAATCATGCTTAGGCTACATGTTGGTACTGTTGGGCCCTTTGAAGTCATGTTACATGTTGAATTATTTGTGCTAATTGCCATTTCTACTCGGTCACAACTATTATTTGCATATTATGTCTCCGTCTCTGTTGTCCTTTGCTTGATACATCATATCATTATTGTTTGGGCTGAATAACATGATTCTGGTGAGCCCGAGAGACTTGAGAGATTAGTGATTGAGTGAGACTGAGGGTCTATTGTGAATGATGTTTATGGGATCGGGTTGCACGCCATAACATGCTTTATTTATTCATGCCACGATTTGGCTTATTATAGCACTTGGGCTGGATCGGCCCCCCGGAGTCTGCACATCCACAATAGGCGCAATTTCTAGTAGTTATTTACATTTGGGCTGGATCTGTCCTGGTTTATTTGTATTTGGGCTGGATCTTCCCTGTTTTACTTGCACTGGGATGGATCTGCCATGTTATATGTTGAATTGTATTGTAAATCTGAAAGTATGTCTAAATTCTTATACCTCTACTTGTTAAATTATTAATTTTTGAGTTATCATTATCATATTTTCTGTAACTTTAGATACTGTTAAATGTTGAAAGTGGGCTATAATATTTGAACTAGTCACTACTTTCAGTCCAAAAGTTAAATTTGTTACTTATTGAGTTGGCTGTACTCACGCTACACCCTGCACCTCATGTACATATCCAGGTATTTCCGGCCACGGCGATTTCTGATTTGCTGAGTCCAGACCTTCAGAGATCATCAATGTAGTTGCTTGGTGTCCGCAGACCTTCACTCTCCTCCCTTGGCTTTTTGTTTCCTTGTTCAAATTTACTTTCTAGTCAGTGTATCAGACTATGTCATTATGTGTATGCTCATGTACTCCGTGAAACCCCGGTTTTTGGAAGACTTTATGTATTGAGTATTGATATTCTATCTTGTTTTTATGAGATTTTTCCTTTATTTAGACCGGTCTAGCGTATTTCAACAATTAAAGTTTTGGAAATATCTGAGCAGTCGGCTTGCCTAGTACCATGATAGGCGCCATCACTACAGGTTAGGTTTTGGGTCGTGATAAGTTGGTATAAGAGCCTAGGTTACATGGGTCTCACGAGTGATGAGCATGTTTAATAGAGTTTTGCGGATCGGTACGAAGACATCTGTACGTATCTTCGAGAGGCTGCCGAAGCCTTAGGAAAACTTCACGTTCTTGTATTCTTGTCGTGCAGATTTGTTAATTCTGGGAACTAAACTTCTGTTATTCTATTCTTTCACAGATGGTGAGTACACGTGCTACCGGATAGGACGAACAACCACCAGTAACACCAGCTAGGGCCACGAGAGGCCGAAGTAGCGATAGGGGCCGCGGTAGGGGCAGTGGTGCATCTCGTATAACAACTAGAACAACACCGGCAGATCCACCAGGTGCTCTAGCTCAGGAGCAACTACCAGATATGGTTGAGTCAGTGGGGCCAGCTCAGGCTCCAGCTATGCCCATTGTGATTCCAGGCCTTCAAGAGACTTTGATTCAAATTTTGACTGTGTGCACCAGCATTGCTCAAGTGGTTTCTGTTCATACCGCGCCAACCACTTCTCAGGCCAGGGGAGGTATCAAGGCTCCCACCGCCTGTACTCCAGAGCTGGTGATGCAGGGACTTTAGACCGGGGGTACTACTAGGACAACCGATTACAGCTGCTCAGGCCCGAGTGGGTCTCGCAATGGCTGATGATGAGCAGAGGAGAGTAGAGAGGTTCGGGAGACTCCAACCTCCATCATTTAGTGAGGCTAATTCAGATAATGCCAAGGACTTCTTGGATAGGTGCCAGCGGATTCTTTGCACGACAAGTATTCTAGAAGCCAACGGGGTCTCATTCACTACTTTTCAGTTTACTAAGGCTGCCTTCAGATGGTGGGAGGCCTATGAGAGGCATAGGTCAGTCGGTGCAACACTACTTACATGGCATGATTTCTTCGTTCTCTTCTTGGAAAAGTTCGTTCCACAAACTCGTAGGGAGGAGCTGCACAGATAGTTTGAGTAGCTACAACAAGATGGCATGTCTGTGACCCAGTACGAGATAAGGTTTTCAGAGTTGGCTCGTCATGCACTTTGGTTGGTTCCCATTGAGAGGGAGAGGATTAGGAGGTTCTTTGATGGCCTCTACTACCATTACCATTTTGTTATGACTCGGCAGAGTTTATCAGGTTCTATATTTGATGAGGTGCTTAATATTGCTCGGTGGCTAGAGATGGTTTACAGTCAGGAGCGTGAGGAGAGGGAGGCCAAGAGGCCTCGTGGTTCAGGAAATTTTAGTGGTGCACCTTTTGGGGGGCAGTCTTACCATAGCAGGGGTCGACCTAATAGGCCCACTCAGATGGCTAATCCAGTTCACCATAGTGGATCATCCAACCACAATTCATACAATGCTAGACCGGGTCAGTCATCCATTTGTGCTATCCTAACTCAGAGTTCATATCGTGCCCCTTCAGTTCAGGGTTCGTCTGCACCAGGTTCTTCTGGTAGTTATTTCGGTTCTCGAGGTCCGCCTCAGTATTTGCCACCATTTTCCGAGAGGGGATGTTTTTAGTATGGAGAGTTGGGTCATTCGAAGAGGTTTTTTCCTCGTCTTACGAGAGGGCTAGTTCAGCAGAGGAGTCAGGCCACGACTTCAGCACCAGTTATTTCACCACCCACCCATCCAGCTCAAGGTGGGGCTCAGGCATCTAGGGGTCGCTCTAGAGGGGGAGGCCGATCAGGTGGCGGTCAGGCCCTATGCTATTTCTTCTAGGCCAGATATCGTTGCTTCAGACACAGTGATCATATATATTGTCTTAGAATGACATAGGGATGCTTCCATATTATTTGACCTTGATTCCACTTATTCGTATGTGTCATCATATTTTGCTAATTATCTGGATATGTCCTGTGAGACCTTAGTTTCACTTGTTCAGATATCTACGCCAGTAGGCGATACTATTGTTGTGGACTATGTATATCGGTCATGTGTACTGACTATTAGGGGATTTAAGATGAGAATTGATCTCTTATTGCTTAGTATGGTTGGTTTTGATGTGATATTAGGCATGGATTGCTTGTCTCTGTGTCATGCTATTGTGGATTGTCACGCTAAGACCGTGACGTTGGTGATGTCGGGGTTGCCAAGGATCAAGTGGAGAGGTTCTATAGATTATGTTTTGAGTAGTGTGATTTCGTATTTGAAGGCCCAACGGATGGTTGGGAAGGGATGTTTATCTTATTTGGCTTTTTGTGAGGGATGTTGGTACCGATACCCCTACTATTGTTTCTAGTCCGGTGGTACAAGACTTTCCGGATGTGTTTCCTGCAGACCAACTGGGTATGTCGCCCGACAGGGATATTCACTTTGGTCTTGACTTGGTGCCGGACATTCAACCCATTTCTATTCCTCCGTATCGTATGACACTAGCTGAGTTGAAGGAATTGAAAGAACAGCTTTAGGAACTTCTTGATAAGGGGTTTATTAGTCCTAGTGTGTCACCTTGGGGTGCACCGGTTCTGTTTATGAAGAAGAAAGATGGTACTATGCGGATGTACATCGACTATAGGTAGTTTCACAAAGTTACAATCAAGAACAAGTATCTTTTGCCGCGTATTGATGATTTATTTGACCAGCTTCAGGGAGTGAGGGAGTTCTCTTAGATTGATTTGAGGTCTAGGTATCACCAGTTGAAGATTCAGGACTCGAATATTCTAAAGGCGACATTCAGGACACGTTATGGTCATTATGAGTTCCTTGTGATGTCTTTTGGGCTGACCAACACCCCATCAATATTCATGCATTTGATGAATAATGTATTTCAGCCTTATCTCGACTCGTTTGTCATAGTATTCATTGATGATATCCTGGTGTACTCTCGTAGCCAGGAGGAGCATGCGCAGTACTTGGGGATTGTGTTGCAGCGGCTGGGGGAGGAGAATCTTTATGCCAAGTTCTCCAAGCGTGAGAGGCTATTCAGAGTTAGGCCAGACCGTCCTCAGCTATGGAGATTCAGAGCTTTCTTAGCTTGGCTGGTTATTATCATCGCTTCGTGTAGGATTTCTCATCTATCGCATCACCTTTGACTAAATTGACCCAAAAGGGAGCTACCTACTTTCATATGGTCAGATGAGTGTGAAGAGAGCTTTCAAGAGCTTATGACTACCTTGATGACAACTCTAGTTCTAGTTTTGCCTTCAGCTTCTGCCTCTTATACAGTGTATTATGATGCTTTTCGGATTGGTATTGGGTGTGTCTTGATGCCGGGAGGTAGAGTAATTGCTTATGCTTCACGTCAGTTGAAGCTTCATAAGAAAAACTACCTTATTCATGATTTTTAAGTTGGCTGCCATCGTTCATGCATTTAAAATTTGGAGGCACTATCTCTATGGTGTGTCTTGTGAGGTATTTATAGATCATCAGAGTCTCCAGCACTTGTTCAAACAAAAAGATCTAAATTTGAGATAGCGAAGATGGTTGGAGCTGCTAAAAGACTATGGTATCACTATTCTATATTATCCCGGGAAGGCCAATATGGTGGCCAATGCCTTGAGTAGGAAGGCGATGAGTATAGGTAGCCTTGCATTCATTCCTGTTGGTGAGAGACCGCTTGTAATTGATGTTCAGGCCTTGGCCAACCAGTTTGTGAGATTATATGTTTCGGAGCCCAGTCGGGTTCTAGCTTGTGTGGTTTCTCGGTCTTCCTTTTATGATCGCATCAGAGTGCGCCCGTATGATGATCTCTATTTGCTTGTCCTTAAGGACACAGTTCAGCACGGTGATGCCAAGGATGTTAATATTGGGGATGATAGGGTGTTGAGGATTTGGGGCCGGATCTGTGGCCTAATGTAGATGGTCTACGCGAGTTGATTCTTAAGGAGGCCCACAGTTCACGGTATTCCATTCATCTGGGTGCCGCAAAGATGTACCAGGACATGAGGCATCATTATTGGTGGAGGAGAATGAATAAGGATATAGTGGGGTTTGTAGCTCGGTGCCTAAACTGTCAGCAGGTGAAGTATGAGCATCAAAGACCGGGTGGATTGCTTTAGAGGCTTGAGATTCCGTAGTGGAAATGGGAGCGTATAACCATGGATTTTGTAGTTGGGCTCCCATGGACTTCGAGGAAGTTTGATGCTATTTGGGTGATTGTGGATCAGCTGACCAAGTTTGCGCACTTTATTCCAGTTGGGACTACCTATTCTTTGGAGCGGTTGGCTGAAATTTACATCCACGAGATTGTTCTTCTTCATGGTGTGCCAGTGTCCATCATTTTAGATCAGGGCACGTCGTTTATATCGCAGTTTTGTAGAGTCGTGCAACGAGAGTTAGGAACCCAGGTTGAGTTGAGCACAACATTTCACCCTCAGACGGACGGATAATCCGAGCGCACTATTCAGATATTGGAGGATATGTTACGCGCTTGTGTCATAGATTTCGGTGGTTCTTGGGATCAGTTTCTGCCGCTCGTAGAATTTGCCTACAACAACAACTACTAGTCGAGCATTCAGATGGCTCCGTATGAGGCTTTGTATGGAAGATTGTGTCGCTCTCCGGTGGGTTGGTTTGAGATGGGGGAGGCTAGGCTATTGGGTACTGACTTGGTTCAGGATGCATTGAAAAAGGTTTAATTGTTTCAGGATACTTTGGAAAAGGTTAAATTGATTCAGAATGCTTTGGAAAAGGTTAAATTAATTCAGTATCGGCTTCATACGGCGCAGACTAGACAGAAGAGTTACGCCGATTGGAAGGTTTGTGATGTTGCTTACATGGTTAGGGAGAAGGTGCTACTCAAGGTTTCACCAATGAAGGGTGTTATGAGGTTTGGGAAGAAGGGCAAGTTGAGACCTCTATATATTTGATCGTTTGAGGTTCTTCAGAGGATTGCAGAGGTGGCTTACGAACTTGCCTTGCCACCTAGTCTGTTGAGTGTTCATCAAGTGTTTCATGTATCTATGTTCCGGAAGTTTGTTGGCAACTCGTCTCATTATTTTGGATTTCAGCACAGTTCAGTTTAATGGTGATTTGACTTATGATAGGGAGCCGGTGGACATTTGGGTTGGCATGTTCGAAAGGTGACGTCAAAGGATATAGCTTCAGTGAAGGTGCAGTGGAGAGGTCAGTCAATTGAGGAGGCTACTTGGGAGACCGAGCGGGAGATGTGGAGCAGATATCCTCGCCAATTTGAGACTCCAGGTACGTTTCTAGACCTATTTGAGGACGAACGTTTGTTTAAGAGGGGGAAGATATAATGACCCGGCCGATGGTTTTGAGAGTTGTAGCCCCGTTCCCCCATTTACTTCTCATTCCCTACTTAATTATTTTATGTGCGTTGTTGGGGTAGTTGGTTCGGGTCCGAAGAGTTTACAGAATGAGATGTGACATTTAGTTTCAAGGTTGGAAGCATAAGTTTAAATGGTTGACCAGATATTGACGTATATGTAAACGAACTCGGAAGGGAGTTTTAATGGTTATGTTAGCCCTGTTGGGTGATTTTGGACTTAGAAGCATTTCCGGATTGTGATTTGGAGGTCCATAGTTGAATTAGGCTTGAAATGGCAAAAGTTGGAAATTTAGAAGTTTGCCCAAAAGTTGACTTTGTGGTTGCCGAGATCGGATTGGGGTTTCGGGAGTTGGAGTATGTCCTTGGTGTCATTTGTGACTTGTGTGCAAAATTTGAGGTCAATCGGACATGATTTGATAGGTTTCGACGTCGAATGTAGAATTTGGAAGTTCATAAGTTCATTAGGCTTGAATCGATGTGCGATTCGTGGTTTTAGTGTTGTTTGATGTGATTTGAAGGCTTGACTAAGTTCATACCGTATTTTCGGACTTGTTGGTATATTTGGTCGAGGTCCCGGGGGCCTCAGGTGGAGTTCGGGTGGTTAATGGATCAAGGAAAGGGTTGCTGAAGCTGGGTGTCTTCTGGTGCAATCGCACATGCGGAACATTAATTGTAGGTGCGAGTTGAGAAGCGCAGATGCAGCCAGGAGAAGGGAGTGCAGTAGTCACAGGTGCGAAGGTCTGGCTGCACCTGCGTGATCGCAGAAGCATTGAGGTTGAGCACAAAAGCGAGGGGGAAGCGCAGGAGCGGAAGTAAGTCTTACCTGCGTGTGTGTAGAAGAAGAGAATGTTTCCGCAGGTGCGAAGGTCTGTACCCAGTGAATTACCGCAGAAGCAAGAGAGTTGTCGCTTTCGTGAAGCCGCAGGTGCAGGTCAGTTGTCGTAGGTGCGAGAAAGCCTGGGCATAATATAAATGTTGGGTACTGAGGGTTTTATCATTTCTTGACTTTGCAAACTCAGATTAGGGCGACTTTTGAGAGGGATTCTATTTGGGTGATTATGGATCAGCTGACCAAGTTTGCGCACTTTATTCCAGTTGGGACTACCTATTCTTTGGAGCGGTTGGCTGAAATTTACATCCACGAGATTGTTCTTCTTCATGGTGTGCCAGTGTCCATCATTTTAGATCAGGGCACGTCGTTTATATCGCAGTTTTGTAGAGTCGTGCAACGAGAGTTAGGAACCCAGGTTGAGTTGAGCACAACATTTCACCCTCAGACGGACGGATAATCCGAGCGCACTATTCAGATATTGGAGGATATGTTACGCGCTTGTGTCATAGATTTCGGTGGTTCTTGGGATCAGTTTCTGCCGCTCGTAGAATTTGCCTACAACAACAACTACTAGTCGAGCATTCAGATGGCTCCGTATGAGGCTTTGTATGGAAGATTGTGTCGCTCTCCGGTGGGTTGGTTTGAGATGGGGGAGGTTAGGCTATTGGGTACTGACTTGGTTCAGGATGCTTTGAAAAAGGATTAATTGATTCAGGATACTTTGGAAAAGGTTAAATTGATTCAGAATGCTTTGGAAAAGGTTAAATTAATTCAGTATCGGCTTCATACGGCGCAGACTAGACAGAAGAGTTACGCCGATTGGAAGGTTTGTGATGTTGCTTACATGGTTAGGGAGAAGGTGCTACTCAAGGTTTCACCAATGAAGGGTGTTATGAGGTTTGGGAAGAAGGGCAAGTTGAGACCTCTATATATTTGATCGTTTGAGGTTCTTCAGAGGATTGCAGAGGTGGCTTACGAACTTGCCTTGCCACCTAGTCTGTTGAGTGTTCATCTAGTGTTTCATGTATCTATGTTCCGGAAGTTTGTTGGCAACTCGTCTCATAATTTTGGATTTCAGCACAGTTCAGTTTGATGGTGATTTGACTTATGATATGGAGCCGGTGGACATTTGGGTCGGCATGTTCGAAAGGTGACGTCAAAGGATATAGCTTCAGTGAAGGTGCAGTGGAGAGGTCAGTCAATTGAGGAGGCTACTTGGGAGACCGAGCGGGAGATGTGGAGCAGATATCCATGCCAATTTGAGACTCCAGGTACGTTTCTAGACCTATTTGAGGATGAACGTTTGTTTAAGAGGGGGAGGATATAACGACCCGATCGATAGTTTTGAGAGTTGTAGCCCCGTTCCCCCATTTACTGCTCATTCCCGACTTAATTATTTTATGTGCGTTGTTGGGGTAGTTGGTTCGGGTCCGGAGAGTTTACAGAATGAGATGTGACATTTAGTTTCAAGGTTGGAAGCATAAGTTTAAATGGTTGACCAGATATTGACGTATATGTAAACGACCTAGGAAGGGAGTTTTAATGGTTATGTTAGCCCTTTTGGGTGATTTTGGACTTAGAAGCATTTCCGGATTGTGATTTGGAGGTCCATAGTTGAATTAAGCTTGAAATGGCAAAAGTTAGAAATTTAGAAGTTTGACCAAAAGTTGACTTTGTGGTTGCCGAGATCGGATTGGGGTTCCGGGAGTTGGAGTATGTCCTTGGTGTCATTTGTGACTTGTGTGCAAAATTTGAGGTCAATCGGACTTGATTTGATAGGTTTCGACGTCGAATGTAGAATTTGGATGTTCATAAGTTCATTAGGCTTGAATCGATGTGCGATTCATGGTTTTAATGTTGTTTGATGTGATTTAAAGGTTCGACTAAGTTCATATCATATTTTCGGACTTGTTGGTATATTTGGTCGAGGTCCCGGGGGCCTCAGGTGGAGTTCGGGTTGTTAATGGATCAAGGAAAGGGTTGCTGAAGCTGGGTGTCTTCTGGTGCAATCGCACATGCGGAACATTAATTGTAGGTGCGAGTTGAGAAGCGCAGATGCAGCCAGGAGAAGGGAGTGCAGTAGTCACAGGTGCGAAGGTCTGACTGCACCTGCGTGATCGCAGAAGCATTGAGGTTGAGCGCAAAAGCGAGGGGGAAGCGCAAGAACGGAAGTAAGTCGCACCTGCGTGTGTGTAGAAGAAGAGAATGTTTCCGCAGGTGCGAAGGTCTATCCCCAATGAATTACCGCAGAAGCAAGAGAGTTGTCGCTTTCGTGAAGCCGCAGGTGCAGGTCAGTTGTCGTAGGTGCGAGAAAGCCTGGGCATAATATAAATGTTGGGTACCAAGGGTTTTATCATTTCTTGACTTTGCAAACTCAGATTAGGGCGACTTTTGAGAGGGATTTCGAAGGGATTCTATTTGGGTGATTGTGGATCAGCTGACCAAGTTTGCGCACTTTATTCCAGTTGGGACTACCTATTATTTGGAGCGGTTGGCTGAAATTTACATCCACGAGATTGTTCTTCTTCATGGTGTGCCAGTGTCCATCATTTTAGATCAGGGCACGTCGTTTATATAGCAGTTTTGGAGAGTCGTGCAACGAGAGTTGGGAACCTAGCTTGAGTTGAGCACAACATTTCACTCTCAGACGGACGGATAATCCGAGCGCACTATTCAGATATTGGAGGATATGCTACACGCTTGTGTCATAGATTCCGGTGGTTCTTGGGATCAGTTTCTGCCGCTCGCAGAATTTTCCTACAACAACAACTACTAGTCGAGCATTCAGATGGCTCCGTATGAGGCTTTGTATGGAAGATTGTGTCGCTCTCCCGTGGGTTGGTTTGAGATGGGGGAGGCTAGGCTATTGGGTATTGACTTAGTTCAGGATGCTTTGAAAAAGGTTTAATTGATTCAGGATACTTTGGAAAAGGTTAAATTGATTCAAAATGCTTTGGAAAAGGTTAAATTAATTCAGTATCGAATTCATACGGCGCAGACTAGACAGAAGAGTTACGCCGATTGAACGGTTTGTGATGTTTCTTACATGGTTAGGGAGAAGGTGCTACTCAAGGTTTCACCAATGAAGGGAGTTATGAGGTTTGGGAAGAAGGGCAAGTTGAGACCTCTATATATTTGATCGTTTGAGGTTCTTCAGAGGATTGCAGAGGTGGCTTACGAACTTGCCTTGCCACCTAGTCTGTTGAGTGTTCATCTAGTGTTTCATGTATCTATGTTCCGAAAGTTTGTTGGCAACTCGTCTCATAATTTTGGATTTCAGCACAGTTCAGTTTGATGGTGATTTGACTTATGATAGGGAGCCGGTGGGCATTTGGGTCGGCATGTTCGAAATGTGACGTCAAAGGATATAGCTTCAGTGAAGGTGCAGTGGAGAGGTCAGCCAATTGAGGAGGCTACTTGGGAGACCAAGCGGGAGATGTGGAGCAGATATCCACGCCAATTTGAGACTCCAGGTACGTTTCTAGACCTATTTGAGGATGAACGTTTGTTTAAGAGGGGAGGATATAACGATCCGGCCGATGGTTTTGAGAGTTGTAGCCCTGTTCCCCCATTTACTGCTCATTCCCTACTTAATTATTTTATGTGCGTTGTTGGGGTAGTTGGTTCGGGTCTGGAGAGTTTACAGAATGAGATGTGATATTGAGTTTAAAGGTTGGAAGCATAAGTTTAAATGGTTGACCAGATATTGACGTATATGTAAACGACCTCGGAAGGGAGTTTTAATGGTTATGTTAGCCCTGTTGGGTGATTTTGGACTTAGAAGCGTTTCCGGATTGTGATTTGGAGGTCCATAGTTGAATTAGGCTTGAAATGGCAAAAGTTGGAAATTTAGAAGTTTGACCAAAAGTTGACTTTGTGGTTGCCGAGATCGGATTGGGGTTCCGGGAGTTGGAGTATGTCCTTGGTGTCATTTGTGACTTGTGTGCAAAATTTGAGGTCAATCGGACTTGATTTGATAGGTTTCGACGTCGAATGTAGAATTTGGAAGTTCATAAGTTCATTAGGCTTGAATCGATGTGCGATTCGTGGTTTTAGTGTTGTTTGATGTGATTTGAAGGTTCGACTAAGTTCATATCATGTTTTCGGACTTGTTGGTATATTTGGTCGAGGTCCCGGGGGCCTCAGGTGGAGTTCGGGTGGTTAATGGATCAAGGAAAGGGTTGCTGAAGCTGGGTGTTTTCTGGTGCAATCGCACATACGGAACATTAATTATAGGTGCGAGTTGAGAAGCGCAGATGCAGCCAGGAGAAGGGAGTGCAGTAGTCACAGGTGCGAAAGTCTGACTGCACCTGCGTGATCGCAGAAGCATTGAGGTTGAGCGCAAAAGCGAGGGGGAAGCGCAGGAACGGAAGTAAGTCGCACCTGCGTGTGTGTAGAAGAAGAGAATGTTTCCGCAGGTGCGAAGGTCTGTCCCCAATGAATTACCGCAGAAGCAAGAAAGTTGTCGCTTTTGTGAAGCCGCAGGTGCAGGTCAGTTGTCGTAGGTGCGAGAAAGCCTGGGCATAATATAAATGTTGGGTACCGAGGGTTTTATCATTTCTTGACTTTGCAAACTCAGATTAGGGCGACTTTTCGAAGGGATTCTATTTGGGTGATTGTGGATCAGCTGACCAAGTTTGCGCACTTTATTCCAGTTGGGACTACCTATTCTTTGGAGCGGTTGGCTGAAATTTACATCCACGAGATTGTTCTTCTTCATGGTGTGCCAGTGTCCATCATTTTAGATCAGGGCACGTCATTTATATACCAGTTTTGGAGAGTCGTGCAACGAGAGTTAGGAACCTAGGTTGAGTTGAGCACAACATTTCACCCTCAGACGGACGGATAATCCGAGCGCACTATTCAGATATTGGAGGATATGCTACGCACATGTGTCATAGATTCCGGTGGTTCTTGGGATCAGTTTCTGCCGCTCGCAGAATTTGCCTACAACAACAACTACTAGTCGAGCTTTCAGATGGCTCCGTATGAGGCTTTGTATGGAAGATTGTGTCGCTCTTCGGTGGGTTGGTTTGAGATGGGGGAGGCTAGGCTATTGGGTACTGACTTGGTTCAGGATGCTTTGAAAAAGGTTTAATTGATTCAGGATACTTTGGAAAAGGTTAAATTGATTCAGAATGCTTTGGAAAAGGTTAAATTAATTCAGTATCGGCTTCATACGGCGCAGACTAGACAGAAGAGTTACGCCGATTGGAAGGTTTGTGATGTTGCTTACATGGTTAGGGAGAAGGTGCTACTCAAGGTTTCACCAATGAAGGGTGTTATGAGGTTTGGGAAGAAGGGCAAGTTGAGACCTCTATATATTTGATAGTTTGAGGTTCTTCAGAGGATTGCAGAGGTAGCTTACGAACTTGCCTTGCCACCTAGTCTGTTGAGTGTTCATCTAGTGTTTCATGTATCTATGTTCCGGAAGTTTGTTGGCAACTCGTCTCATAATTTTGGATTTCAGCACAGTTCAGTTTGATGGTGATTTGACTTATGATAGGGAGCCGGTGGGCATTTGGGTCGGCATGTTCGAAAGGTGACGTCAAAGGATATAGCTTCAGTGAAGGTGCAGTGGAGAGGTCAGCCAATTGAGGAGGCTACTTGGGAGACCGAGCGGGAGATGTGGAGCAGATATCCACGCCAATTTGAGACTCCAGGTACGTTTCTAGACCTATTTGAGGATGAACGTTTGTTTAAGAGGGGAGGATATAACGATCCGGCCGATGGTTTTGAGAGTTGTAGCCCCGTTCCCCCATTTACTGCTCATTCCCTACTTAATTATTTTATGTGCGTTGTTGGGGTAGTTGGTTCGGGTCCGGAGAGTTTACAGAATGAGATGTGATATTTAGTTTCAAGGTTGGAAGCATAAGTTTAAATGGTTGACCAGATATTGACGTATATGTAAACGACCTCGGAAGGGAGTTTTAATGGTTATGTTAGCCCTGTTGGGTGATTTTGGACTTAGAAGCATTTCCGGATTGTGATTTGGAGGTCCATAGTTGAATTAGGCTTGAAATGGTAAAAGTTGGAAATTTAGAAGTTTGACCTAGAGTTGACTTTGTGGTTGCCGAGATCGGATTGGGGTTCCGGGAGTTGGAGTATGTCCTTGGTGTCATTTGTGACTTGTGTGCAAAATTTGAGGTCAATCGGACTTGATTTGATAGGTTTCGACGTCGGATGTAGAATTTGGAAGTTCATAAGTTCATTAGGCTTGAATCGATGTGCGATTCGTGGTTTTAGTGTTGTTTGATGTGATTTGAAGGTTCGACTAAGTTCATATCGTGTTTTCGGACTTGTTGGTATATTTGGTCGAGGTCCCAGGGGCCTCAGGTGGAGTTCGGGTGGTTAATGGATCAAGGAAAGGGTTGCTGAAGCTGGGTGTCTTCTGGTGCAATCGCACATGTGGAACATTAATTGTAGGTGCGAGTTGAGAAGCGCAGATGCAGCCAGGAGAAGGGAGTGCAGTAGTCACAGGTGCGAAGGTCTGACTGCACCTGCGTGATCGCAGAAGCATTGAGATTGAGCGCAAAAGCGAGGGGGAAGCGCAGGAGCGGAAGTAAGTCGCACCTGCGTGTGTGTAGAAGAAGAGAATGTTTCCGCAAGTGCGAAGGTCTGTCCCCAGTGAATTACCGCAGAAGAAAGAGAGTTGTCGCTTTCGTGAAGCCGCAGGTGCAGGTCAGTTGTCGTAGGTGCGAGAAAGCCTGGGCATAATATAAATGTTGGGTACCGAGGGTTTTATCATTTCTTGACTTTGCAAACTCAGATTAGAGCGACTTTTGAGAGGGATTTCGAAGGGATTCTATTTGGGTGATTGTGGATCAGCTGACCAAGTTTGCGCACTTTATTCCAGTTGGGACTACCTATTCTTTGGAGCGGTTGGCTGAAATTTACATCCACGAGATTGTTCTTCTTCATGGTGTGCCAGTGTCCATCATTTTAGATCAGGGCACGTCATTTATATCGCAGTTTTGGAGTGTCGTGCAACGAGAGTTGGGAACCTAGGTTGAGTTGAGCACAACATTTCACCCTCAGACGGACAGATAATCCGAGCGCACTATTCAGATATTGGAGGATATGCTACGCGCTTGTGTCATAGATTCCGGTGGTTCTTGGGATCAGTTTCTGCCGCTCGCAGAATTTGCCTACAACAACAACTACTAGTCGAGCATTCAGATGGCTCCGTATGAGGCTTTGTATGGAAGATTGTGTCGCTCTTCGGTGGGTTGGTTTGAGATGGGGGAGGCTAGGCTATTGGGTACTGGCTTGGTTCAGGATGCTTTGAAAAAGGTTTAATTGATTCAGGATACTTTGGAAAAGGTTAAATTGATTCATAATGCTTTGGAAAAGGTTAAATTAATTCAGTATCGGCTTCATACGGCGCAGACTAGACAGAAGAGTTATGCCGATTGGAAGGTTTGTGATGTTGCTTACATGTTTAGGGAGAAGGTGCTACTCAAGGTTTCACCAATGAAGGGTGTTATGAGGTTTGGGAAGAAGGGCAAGTTGAGACCTCTATATATTTGATCGTTTGAGGTTCTTCAGAGGATTGCAGAGGTGGCTTACGAACTTGCCTTGCCACCTAGTCTGTTGAGTGTTCATCTAGTGTTTCATGTAACTATGTTCCGGAAGTTTGTTGGCAACTCGTCTCATAATTTTGGATTTCAGCACAGTTCAGTTTGATGGTGATTTGACTTATGATAGGGAGCCGGTGGACATTTGGGTCGGCATGTTCGAAAGGTGACGTCAAAGGATATAGCTTCAGTGAAGGTGCAGTGGAGAGGTCAGCCAATTGAGGAGGCTACTTGGGAGACCGAGCGGGAGATGTGGAGCGGATATCCACGCCAATTTGAGACTCCAGGTACGTTTCTAAACCTATTTGAGGATGAACGTTTGTTTAAGAGGGGGAGGATATAACGACCCGGCCGATGGTTTTGAGAGTTGTAGCCCCGTTCCCCCATTTACTGCTCATTCCCTACTTAATTATTTTATGTGCGTTGTTGGGGTAGTTGGTTCGGGTCCGGAGAGTTTACAGAATGAGATGTGACATTTAGTTTCAAGGTTGGAAGCATAAGTTTAAATGGTTGACCAGATATTGACGTAAATGTAAACGACCTCGGAAGGGAGTTTTAATGGTTATGTTAGCCCTGTTGGGTGATTTTGGACTTAGAAGCGTTTCCGGATTGTGATTTGGAGGTCCATAGTTTAATTAGGCTTGAAATGGAAAAAGTTGGAAATTTAGAAGTTTGACCAAAAGTTGACTTTGTGGTTGCCGAGATCGGATTGGTGTTCCGGGAGTTGGAGTATGTCCTTGGTGTCATTTGTGACTTGTGTGCAAAATTTGAGGTCAATCAGACTTGATTTGATAGGTTTCGACGTCGAATGTAGAATTTGGAAGTTCATAAGTTCATTAGTCTTGAATCGATGTGCGATTCGTGGTTTTAGTGTTGTTTGATGTGATTTTAAGGCTTGACTAAGTTCATATCGTGTTTTCGGACTTGTTGGTATATTTGGTCGAGGTCCCGGGGGCCTCAGGTGGAGTTCGGGTGGTTAATGGATCAAGGAAAGGGTTGCTGAAGCTGGGTGTCTTCTGGTGCAATCGCACATGCGGAACATTAATTGTAGGTGCGAGTTGAGAAGCGCAGATGCAGCCAGGAGAAGGGAGTGCAGTAGTCACAGGTGCGAAGGTCTGACTGCACCTGCGTGATCGCAGAAGCATTGAGGTTGAGCGCAAAAGCGAGGGGGAAGCGCAGGAGCGGAAGTAAGTCGCACCTGCGTGTGTGTAGAAGAAGAGAATGTTTCCACAGGTGCGAAGGTCTGTCCCCAATGAATTACCGCAGAAGCCAGAGAGTTGTCGCTTTCGTGAAGCCGCAGGTGCAGGTCAGTTGTCGTAGGTGCGAGAAAGCCTGGGCATAATATAAATGTTGGGTACCGAGGGTTTTATCATTTCTTGACTTTGCAAACTCAGATTAGGGCGACTTTTGAGAGGGATTTTGAAGGGATTCTTGAGGTAAGTGACTTGTGGTTATTTTTATTAAATAATTATGTTTCTTCATTGAATTTCCCACCTAGATTGTGTGGTTTTGAGGTGTAATTTTGGGAGTTTGAGGCTAGAGATTTGGAGAAAGTTTTATTGGGGATTTGAGTGATGATTTCGTGTCGGATTTTGGTAAATTAGGTATGGTCACACTTGTGATTGAATGGGCTTCCGAATGTTTGTGACATTTGTTGGTGTCACGCCCCAAAACCGAGGAGCGTGACCGGTGCTCAACCGAATGAACCCGGCCGAGCAAGCCTATTAGATTTCCTTCTACCCAAACTCATTCATGGATAAAGAGAATATATATATTCGTTAATCAAACAATAAAGTGATCATGTGAACAATACCAATTTCTTACCATTAGTTACTTCATTTTAAAGTCTCAATTTCACACACATTTTTCATAATCTAAAGTGGAAATAGTAATTCATATACAACATAACGAGTTTGACTTCCCCAACACCAATATACAACCCACACTATGTCTACGGAGCCTCTATAGATAAAGAGGAGTACAATGATAATGTCGGCAACAAGGTCTTGGATCTACCTAAAACATAATACACAAAGAACAAAAGGTACATGACCCCAGGATGAAGTGGGGCTCACCAAGTTAGCTGGGAAGAAGGTGAACTGCTATCACTGATCAATATCTCCCATTGTGGAACCACCTGCATCCATTTAAAGATGCAGCGCCCCCGGAAAAAGGGACGTTAGCACCGTCGAATATTATTAGTATCACAACCAAACACCAATTTAAGAATTCGGAGGGCGGCAATAGAATAATATAGATAACTATTTAAACCAGAGCAAGCTTATTAAGAGCTATCAAGAACATTTATAGGATTTAAAATGAGATCCTCTGTAGCCTTCTTTACACAAAGCGGCCTCGCCGCCTCACCCAATGTATGCAGGTGGAGGTGTAAGCACAATACCACAACTCTACTTAAGCGGCCTTGCAACCTCACCCCAATGTATGCGGGTGGAGGTATAACCACAGTATCAAGAACCTATAAAAAGCGGCTATGCCGCCTCACCCCAATATATATATATATATGGGTGGTGGTGCAACATCAATACCAAAACTATACACAAAGCGGTCGTACCGCCTCACCCCAATGTATGCGAGTGAAGGTATAATCCCACAATACCATAATCCCTACACAAAGCGGTCATGTCACCTCACCCCAATATATGCGGGTGGAGGTGTATTATAATCACAATCTCTCCACAACTCTGCATAATAACTTCCACATAAATCATGACTTGAAATTATAACATGCAGATACACAATCCATAGTTTGAAATACCTCCTCAATTTATAATGCAATATGATAAGAGCATTTGAAACACGAATTGAACATATATCTTTATCACAAAACTTATCGGAATAATCGATTTGTAATCAACATCTTGGAACTTACAAAGATAATGGGGATTCCAATTCTTAAAGAAGAGTTTAGCCAACATACCTCAATGGGGCTTCCTTAAACTCTAAAATGTTCGGTAATTCTTAGCAACTTCAATCTATTTTAGAAATATAACAAATTAAACCAAAAATTAGGAAGATGATCATGGTTCTAGCTCATTTGAGCATTTTATCAAACGCTAGGTGTGCATTATGGTTTCAATGTCCTTTTATGGAGGATTACATCATCCCACAATCCATTCTTTACCATTCTTAGCTCAAAAATATTCTTACACCCTTTGATAACACATGCATGCAACGTGAACAACTCCCATGCCCAAAAATTATCTTTCTAATTACCAAATTCTAGACAAATTTGAAATTGAGGGTTAGGGTGTGGAATCTTACCTTTAGGATGAAGACCTAGTGAGTTTTCCCTTCTTAATCTTCTAAGATTTGAGCAAGAATTGAAGAACAATTACTGAGGAACACCTTCTCACTCTAGGGCACTCTCTCACACTCTAAAATGTCAGATTTTTAGTCAAAAATGGTCCATTGCGTCTATTTAATGAAGTTGGATCGGGTTGTAAAAACCCAAAAATGAAGCTATGGAACAAGGTCTGCGATCGCATAATTGATATGCGGTCTGCATAGTGGCCACATAATTTGGCGTCCAAACCTGGGCGCGAACTAACCTGGTCTGCGGTTGCATAATGCGCCACAAAACTGGTCTCCAAAACTCCCCTCTCCTTCCTCACTCTGCGACCATTATGCGGTATGCAGAGTGATTCTGCGGCCGCATAGTGGGCCGCAGAAGTGCATTTCTTCTGCCCAAATTTTTCCTTTAATTTCCAGTGCATTATTCAATCCAAAAACTATAATCCTCAACACGTAAAAACCAATTCGGCACCATGAAACATTATTTTTCCTTTGTGAAATTTTTACAGGGCCTTACATTCTTCCCCACTTAGGATCATTCGTCCTCGAATGAGGGTCAAAATCTATTATTAGCAGTAGTTTCAAAATTTGGCTAACCCCCTATATTTCCAAACATTTCGCCGTAGTCTCCCCTGTAACTGGGCCTATCCACCTGTCAAAGAATCCTAGAAACCAATCCTAACAACATATATATAATCGATGATGCAATATAACACAATAACAACACCAACCATGGCCTCATGAGCAATATATTGCCCGAAACGGAACACCGCTAACATCAACTGTGCAAATGATACATAATTCATAGAAAGTAACTCTTAGCATTTTCATAAAGCACAATTTATAAATAAATAGTTATTCAAACAAATAAGGATACTTTTTCTTCATTTCGTCCTCAGCCTCCCAGGTAGCCTCTTCAACCTGTTGGTTTCGCCATAGCACTTTCACGGATGCAATTACATTGTTTATCAACTTTTGGACTTGCCTATCAATAATAGAAACTGGAATCTCTTCATAACTCAATTATTCATTAACCTCAATAGTCTCAACCGGAACAATGACTGTCGCGTCTCCAACTACTTTTTTTAACATAGACACATGAAACAATGGGTGTACTAATGACATTTCAGGTGGTAGCTCAAGATTGTACGCCACCTCACCAATCATCTGAATGATTCTGTACGGTCCAACATACCTTTTCTTACCAAATCGCATTACGCCTTTCATGGGGGAAACTTTCAAGAATACCCAATCACCTTCTTTGAACTCCAAATCCCTACGACGAATATCTGAATAGGACTTCTGATGACTCTAAGCAGTCTTCAACTGCTCCTTGATAATTTTAACTTTTTTCATAGACTGATGCATGAGGTCTGGTCCTATCAACTCTGCTTCCCCAATTTCGAACAACCAAATGGAAGATCTACATCACCTACCATATAAAGCCTCAAATGGTTCCATATGAATGCTGGAATGGTAACTATTGTTGTAGGAAAATTATATTCCTTTGAGTTCAAGAACACAAGCGCGCAACATATCCTCAAGCGTCTGAATAGTCTGCTCTGCCTGGCCGTCAGTTTGTGGGTGAAAGGTTGTACTAAGATTCACTTGAGTTCCCTTACCTTGCTGAAATTTCTTCCAAAAATTGGCAGTGAATTGAGCTCCCTGATCAGAAATGATGGAAACCGGAGTGCCATGCAACCTGACTATTTCTTTGATATACAACTAAGCATATTGTTCCACCGTATCGGTAGCCTTAACCAGAAAAAAGTGTGCTGATTTTGTGAGTCGATCCACAATCACCCATATCGAGTCAAACTTACGAGGAGTACGAGGTAATCCTACCACAAAGTCCATATTAATCATTTCTCACTTCCACATTGGAATTTCTATGCTCTGCGCTAACCCACCGGGCCTTTGGTGTTTGGCCTTCACTTGCTGACAATTTGGACACTTTGCTACAAACTCCTCTACATTCCTCTTCATATAATTACACCAATAGACTTTCTTAAGATCATGATACATTTTGGTAGAACCCGGGTGCACGAAATACCTAGAAGTGTGAGCTTCAGTCATAATTCTTTCCCGGAGACCATCCACATTTGGAACACATAGACGCCCTTGGTACCTTAGTGTACCATCATCCATGCCAAGAGAAAAGGCCATGGTCTTATGTTTATGAATCCCCTCTTTTAGTTGTGCCAACAATGGATCATTGTACTGTTTCTCCTTGACTTCCACAATAAGCGATGATTCAGCCCTATTTTGTACAATTACTCCTCCTTCACCAGATTCTGCAAGACGAACTCCTAAACTAGCCAATTGATGAAATTCATTGGCCAATTGCCTTTGATATGCCTCCAAGTGTGCTAAACTACCCATAGATTTTCGGCTAAGAGCATTCGCCACAACATTAACTTTCCCAAGATGGTATAAAATATCAATGTCGTAGACCTTGAGTAACTCAAGCCATCTTCTATGCCTCATATTCAATTCCTTCTATTTGAAAATATATTGAATGCTCTTATGGTCCGTGAATATATCCACATGGACCCCATATAAATAATGACGCCACAATTTCAATGCAAATACCACTGCTGCAAGTTCTAAATCATTTGTTGGATAGTTCTTTTCATGATTCTTGAGTTGCCTAAAAGCATAAGCTATCACCTTGCCATGTTGCATTAATACACATCCAAGCCCGATTTTTGAAGCATCACAATATACCACAAATCCATCTATACCCACTGGTAGAGTCAACATTGATGCCGTAGTCAATCATGCTTTCAAATCCTAGAAACTCTTTTCACAAGCATCTGACCATTGGAACTTAATTGCCTTCTGCGTCAACTTAGTCAATGGAGAAGCAAGAGTAGAAAACCCCTCCACAAAGTTTCTGTAATATCCAGCTAAACCTAAGAAACTGCGAATCTCTATTGGAGTTGTAGGCCTAGGCCAATTCTTCACAGCTGCAATTGTTTGAGGATCAACCTTAATCCCTTCACTAGAGGCAATATGACCCAAGAATGTGACCGATTCAAGCCAAAATTCACACTTTGAAAACTTTGCATATAACTTGTGATGATATAGGGTTTGTAGAACTACCCTGAGATGATCGGCATGGTCTTCTCCACTTCGTGAATATACAAGAATATCGTCAATGAACAATATCACAAAAGAATCGAGGATCGACTTGAACACCTGGCTCATAAGATCCATGAAAGCTGCTGGGGCATTTGTTAGCCCAAAAGACATCACCAAAAATTCAAAGTACCCATATCGCGTTCTAAAAGCTGTTTCAGAATATCCTTCTCCCTGATCTTCAATTGGTGATACCTGGATCTTAAATCAATCTTGGAGAAGTACCTGGCACCTTGCAATTGATCAAACAAGTCATCTATCATTGGCAGTGGGTACTTATTCTTGATTGTGACCTTGTTAAGCTGCCGATAGTCAATACACATTCTTAGTGACCCATCTTTCTTCCTTACAAAAGAATCGGTGCGCCCCAAGGTGACACACTCGGCCAGATAAAGCACTTTTCTAACAAATCTCTTATTGTTCCTTTAGCTCCTTCAATTCTGCGGGTGCCATTCTGTAGGGTGTAATAGATATAGGATGTCTGTATGGCATCACATCAATCATAAAATCAATCTCTTTGTCTGGTGGGATCCCAGGGAGTTTATCCGGAAAGACTCCCGAAAATTCATTCACAACAGGCACTGACTCAAGTGTAGGTGCCTCAGCATCGGTGTCTGTAACCCTGACCAAATGGTAAATACATCCCTTGTTCATCATCTTTGTGGCCTTAAGGTAGGAAATAAACCTACCTTTTGGCACCACATCATCACCCTTCTACTCAATAACTGGCTCATTTGGAAATTCGAACCTAACATTCCTAGTTCAAAAATCCAGATTGGCAAAACAAGAATAAAGCCACGAAACATTATTTTTCCTTTGCGAAATTTTTACGGGGCCTTACAGTTGGATTCCGAGACGTGGGCTCGGGGGCCAACTTTTGAGTTGATTTTTGAATTTTGATTAAGAACTTAGTATTTTCTTATGGAATTGATTCCTTTAGCTCGTGTTGATTGTATCGAACTGTTTGTGGCTAGATTCGAGGCATTTGGAGGCCGTTTCGTGAGACAAGGGCTTGTTGGAGTAGAGTTTCGCATAGTTTGAGGTAAGTAACACTTCTAAACTTGGTTATGAGAGTAAGAAATACTGAATTTCGTGTTATGTGATTGGTGTTGAGGTGACGCATGTGCTAGGTGACGTGCAGGTAGGCGTGCGCCTTAAGAATTGTGACTTGGTCGATTCCATGAAACTGAATAGTTGATTAATCTTGCTTTTACCCATATTTTTACCATGTGTTAGAGCTATTGAGCTGTCAATCATGTTACAAATCCTTCTTAGGCTACATGTTGGTACTGTTGGGCCCTCAGAGGTCGTGTTACATGTTGAATTATTTGCGCTAATTGCCTTTTGTACTGGGTCACAACTATTATTTTCATATTATGTCTCGGTCTCTATTGTTATTTGCTTGATACATCATATCATTATTTTTTGGGCTGAATAACATGATTCTGGTGAGCCCGAGAGACTTGAGAGATTAGTGACTAAGTGAGACTGAGGGTCTATTGTGAGTGATGTTTATGGGATCGGGCTGCACGCCGCAACATGCTTTATTGATTCATGTTAGGATTTGGCTAATTATAGCGCTTGGGCTGGATCGGCCCCTCCGGAGTCTGTACATCTACAGTGGTCGCAATTGCTAGTAGTTATTTATATTTGGGCTATATTTGTCTTGGTTTATTTGTATTTGGGCCGGATCTGCCCTATTTTACTTGCAATGGGATGGATTTGCCCTGTTATGTGTTGAGTTTTATTGTAAATCTGAAAGCATGTCTAAATTCTTGTACCTCTACTTGTTAAATTATGAATTTCTGATTTATCACAATCATATTTTTTGTAACTTTCCGTACTGTTAAATGTTGAAAGTGGGTTGTAATATTTGAACTCGTCACTACTTTCAGTCCAAATGTTAGATTTGTTACTTATTGAGTTGGTTGTACCACCTTACAACCTGCACCTCGCGTGTAGATCCAAGTATTTCCGGCCATGACTGTTTCTGATTTGCTGAGTCCATACCTTCGGAGATCATCAAGGTAGCTACTTGGCGTCCGCAGACCTTGACTCTCCTCCCTTGTCTTTCTGTTTCCTTGTTCAGATTTACTTTTTAGTCAGTGTATCAGACTATGTCATTATGTAGATGCTCATGTACTCGGTGACACCCCGATTTTGGGAAAAAATTATGTATTGAGTATTAATATTCTATCCTATTTTTATGATATTTTTCCTTTATTTAGACTGGTCTAGGGTATTTCAAAAATTAAAGTGCTGGAAATGTCTGAGCAGTCAACTTGCCTAGTAACATGATAGGCGCCATCACGACAGGTTGGGTTTATGGTCATGACAGTGAGTTTCAACTTGATCTTGAGAGCAAGCTTAAGAAAGATAAAACAAGTCTTGTTACTAAGCTTGAAAAGAATACACAATTTCAAGAGGATCTAAAAAGGCTTAAAATGATCTTGATATGTCACTAAAATGAACCCAGTCCTCTGATGTAATAACATCTATGTACAAGAGTAATGGTAGAAACAAGCAAGGAATCGGGTTCCAAAAGGATAAAACCCCCCCATTAATCCCCGTAGCAAGTATGTAATTGAGGCTAATAATTGGATGTGTACTCATTTTGGTCAAACTGGCCATTACTAGGATTATTATTAAGCTAAAATTCAGTCTCTACAGAAAAACAAAGTCTTTGTTGAAAAGAAGCCTACTGTTGAGGAACCTGGTTCTCTGAAAAGAAATTATGTGTTGCCTGCATGGGAAAAAATGTTTGATTCACCTGTTCTATCATTATAAGGAACCCAAGTTGGCTTGGGTTCCTAAGTATAATCTGTGATCTTGTATGCAGGCTGGAGTGAGAGAAAGCAGTAAAAAATGGTACATGATAGTGGCTACTCGAAGCATATTACTGGAAGAATGGATAATTTCCTCTCACTCAAGGCCTTCCAAGGTAAGAGTATTTACTTTGGAAACGACAAGAAGAGCTATATTCTTGGTGTTGGCAAAATTGGCAAAACACTCTCCCATGTAATTGAAAATGTGTACTATGTGAACGGTTTGAAATATAGCATGTTGAGTGTCCCAAATCCGTGACAAGGGAAATGAAGTCAAGTTCTTATCCAAATCGTGCACTATCACCAATATCAAAACTGGTGAAGTGTTGTTAATTGCCAAAAGGTTCAAGAACATCTATGTTGCAGACTTTGACTCATTGAATGGTGGTAATGTAACATGCCTAAGTGACATTGATGATGATGCTGAGTTATGGAACAAATGACTGGGGCATGCTAGCCTTACCTTGTTGAACAAGTTGATCAACAAAGACCTGGTTCGTGGGTTGCCCAAGTCAAAGTTCAAGGATCACAAGATATGTGATGCCTGTGCAATAGGGAAGTAGGTCAGGTCCTCGTTTAAACCAAAGAATTAAGTGAGCACCTCAAGGCCACTTGATTTTCTTCATATGGATCTTTGTGGACATATGAGGATTCTAAGTAGAGGAGGAAAGAAGTACATCTTGGTGATTGTGGACGACTATTCAACATTCACGTGGATACTGTTTCTAAGAACCAAGGATGAGACAATTCCAGTATTTGTTGCATTTGTGAAGCAGATTCAAATGAAGCTGGGAAATCATGTTGTAAGTATCAGATCCGATCATTCCACTAAAATTTTCAATGCCAAGTTTGATGAATTGTGTGCTGAAAATAGTATAAGTCACATTATTTCTGCTCCTTAAACACCTTAGGAAAATGGTATTGTAGAGAGGAAAAACAAGACTTTTAAAGATATGGCTAGAACAATATTGTTCGACAGTGGTGTACCTAAGAGTTTTTGGGATGAAGTAGTAAACACTGCTTGTTACTTGATTAACAGGTGCATGATCTGGTCCTTACTTGAGAACACTCCCTATGAACTACTCAATGGGAGAAAACCCAAGCTAACATACGTAAGAGCTTTTGGATGCAACTGCTTTGTTCCTAACAATGGTAAGGAAGCTTTGGGAAACTTTGATACAAATAGTGATGATGGAATCTTTCTTGGTTACTCCTCTAAAAGTAAGGCTTACAAAGTCTACAACAAAATAACACAATGTGTAGAAGAAAGTGTGCGTGTGATCTTTGATGAATCCCGTGAATCAAGTAGGAAAAGGTCACATAACAAGGAAGATGAAGATGGAGAATTTTCAAAAGTTCTTGGAGAAGACATAGATATTGTCAATGGAAAGACTGATTTGATGAGTGGAGTCAAGCTAAGTGACGAAGAAGATGCAGCAGAACTTCCAGCAGAGATAGAGAAACCTGGTCCCTCTATCACCTCGACTGAAGCTAAACATAGGGTTGTTGATGTTGTATCAGGTAATCCAAATGCGTGACAAAGGAGTGGAAGTCATACTTCTGTTGATGTCAATCAAGGTTCAAATATGAAGGAACCTGATCCTTTAAATTCTGAAGTCCATTATCCAACTAGAAGCACACGAATTCACATCCGCTTCAAAATGTGATCACACCTTTAGATTCTGGTATTCAAACTAGATCTAAGGCAAGAAACATGTTTGTTTTCTCAGCTTGCATGTCTCAAATCAAACATAAAAATATCAAAGAAGCATTGAAAGATGCTAACTGGATATTCCATGCAAGAAAAACTCCATCCGTTTGAACAAAGTGTGGCACCTGGTTCCTCGACCTTCAGACAAAATAGTAATTGGAACCAGGTGGGTGTTTAGAAAAACAAACATGATGAATTTGGTAATACAATAAGAAATCAAGCAAGGCTGGTGGTCCAAAGTTATAACCAAGAAGAAGGGATTGACTATGATGAGACTTTTTCTCGTGTTTCTCGGATGCAAGCTATCATAATTCGTATAGCTTTTGCATATCATATGGAATTCAAATTGTTCCAAATGAATGTTAAAAGTGCCTTTTTAAATGGATATTAGAAGGAGGAAGTATTTGTCAAGCAACCTCTAGGCTTCAAATGTCATGAGCATACTGAGCATGTCTTCAAGCTGGACAATGCTCTATGTGATTTGAAACAATCCCCTCGAGCTTGGTATGAGAGATTGACAAACTTCCTTCTTGAAAATGGGGGAAAAATTGACAATACTTTATTTCTTAAGAAAAGAGGGAGAAATTTGTCGATAGTACAAGTCTATGTTGATGATATCATTTTTGGTACAACATATGATTCCCTTTGTGAAGAGTTTACAAAGCTCATGGAAAGTGAATTTGAGACGAGGATGATGGGTGAGCTAAATTTCTTCCTTGGGTTGCAAGTGAAGCAAACCTCAAAAGGGACCATGATCAGTCAACATGAGTACATCAAGGAGATACTGAAAAGATTTGAGATGGAAAATTCTAAGACCATTGATACTCCCATTGCCACTGCTACTCGATTAGACATGGACGAACCTGGCTCTCTGTCTATGAAACTAGACATGGACGAACCTGGCTCTCTGTCTATAAAACTATGTATAGGGGTATCATTAGATCTCTTCTATACCCGACTGCTAGCAGACCTAATATTGTATTCAGTGTTGGGTTGTGTGCTTGGTTTCAATCAAGCACAAGAGAATCTCATTTGAAGGCTGACAAAAGAATTCTGAGGTATCTCAAGGGAATGCAGGACCTGGTCCTCTTCTATCCCTCAGGAGATAATTTTGACTTGATTGGATATGCTAATGTTGATTATGCCAGATATTTGGTAGATAGGAACAGTACTTCTAGAATGTCATATTTTCCGGGGTCATGCTTGATCTCATGGGTACAAAGAAATAAAACTCTATGGCTTTTTCTACTATTGAATCTGAGTATGTAGTTGCTGCCTCTTGTTGCGCACAACTGCTTTGGATCAAGCAACAACTTAAAGATTTTGGTGTGTTTACGGATTGTGTGCCCTTATTGTGTGATAACACAAGTGCTCTAAACATGGAAAAGAACCTGGTGCACCACAAGAGGACAAAGTGCTCAAAACATGGAAAAGAACCCTCTTCCAATTTCTTTTAAGCCCGAACATTACATCCTCTCAGAACCGACCCTTTGCCCCGTTTCTTTTTATCATGCCTGCTTCTAACCAGTTCCTCTCCTATTTTATAAACATAACCCATGTCACTTTCCTCATTCAAAAATTGAGGATCCTGTCACTCTCTCTCTCTCTCTCTCTCTCTCTCTCTCTCTCTCTCTCTCTGAACTCTTCCCACGACCCAAAATCCACTAGTCGTGATGGCACCTAACCCAACCCGCTAGGTAAGCCAATTAACAATAATCCAATTCAAATGAGATTTACTAAGAAAAATAAATGATGTAATAGCTGAACCTTTACACAACAACCCAATGACTAATAGTACAAATCATGAGCTTCTAAGACTTGGAGTTTACAAAGTTGGTGAAATAAATACATCATCTGTTTGAGATATATATAAACAGATTTATAAATCTAAAGCTACCAAGAACAAGAGGTAGCTATAACGAATGTGGGTACATATTCAATTCCATCTCCCACCATAGACAACAACGTCAACTCCAAAATCTGCACGCAAGGTGCAAAATTGTAGTATGAGTACAACTGATCCCATATACTCAATAGGTAACATGACTAACCTTGGGTTGAAAGGGTGGCAAGATCAGAAAGATACTGTCCGAATCAAAATAATGACAACACAGATATAACAAGACAATGACAGTAATAACTCAGAGAACTTCCATATTCACCTCGTACACAGTATAAAAAATTTAGGCATGCTTTCACGTTCAACAATTTAAGCTCAACATTGCTAAAATATGCCAAGTACAGCTAGAATGAGGAATGTTACATCTCTATGACTATATGTCAAATATGCATGTCAAATATAATGCATCACAGTGATAATCTCAGGTACTCACACTCTCAAAGTACTCAATCTATCTATCTCAAGCTCCCACTCCTAACACACAATCACTCAGCACTGTATGGATACCTGCACTCACTATTGGTATGTTAGACTCCGGAGGGGAGCAACGTACGGCCTGGTCCCTGATATAAGTCACAGTCTGGCTCTCTGGCCCTAACTCAGTCATCAATCTCTCTTGTCTAACGGGCTCACAAATCTCATATCACTCAACCCAAACAATGATAACATGATGTAATAGTAGATGATAACATAGACTAAGTTAAGATATGCAAATGAATGACTATGGCTGAGTGAATAATTGCAACTTAAGCAAATAGCTCAAAAGTAGAAATGACCTCAGTGGGTCCCAATAGAATAAGCACATAGCCTAAACATGATTCCTAACATAGATCACACTCAATTACTCTAATACATAGAAATTACATGGACAGAAACAAGGCTAGATAACTACACAGTACCACAGAATCAACTGAGTCATAATCACTATGGTGCACGCCCACACGCCCGTCACTTAGCATGCGCGTCACCCCAACACTAACCATATAACACGTATTCTAGGGATTCATACCCTCAGTACCAAGTTTAGAAGTGTTACTTACCTCGAACAAGCTAAATCCAATACCGAGCAAGCCAAACAATACCGTAGAAATTCTACCCCATGCTTATAGACCTCCAAACTGCTCAAAACTAGCCTAAAGCAACTCAAAAACATCAAATAATGCCAAAGCAAATAACACAATCGATAAATGCTGAATCTTTAATCAAAATCCCAAAGTCAACCAAGAAGTCACACCTAGGTACGCATCTTGGAACCCGACAAAACTCACAAAATTCTACAACCCATTCAATTACGAGTCCAACCATGCTAATTTCACTCAAATCCGACACATAATCGATGATCAAAACTCAAATATTCGCTTTAGGGAAGTCCAGGCCAAAACCCACAATTTCTCCATAAAATTCATTATCCATATGCCAAAATCGAAGATATATTCATGAAATATAATCAAAACCGAGTAGAAAACACTTACCCCAATCTATGTGGTGACAATTGCCTCAAACATCGCCCAAATACGAGCTCCCAAACTCAAAATGTGTTAAAATGAACAAAACCCTCGATTTATAGCTTTTGCCCAGGCATTTCCGCTTTCGCGGACAAAAGGGCCGCACCTGTGGCGTCGCTTTTGCGGCAAACTCTGCTTCTGCAGAAATAATTGAAATTCCATACTTCCACACTTGCGGGAAAATCCACGCTTCTGCGCATTCGCAGGTGCGACAACTATACGCCCTTCTGCGCTGCCCCTCGCTTCTGCTATTCCAAACACGCTCATGCAGATGCGCAGATGCGCCCAGCATTCCACTTCTGCGTTCTACCCCCATCCAGCCTTGCTTTGCTTCTACGCCCACTGTACAACATTTGCAGCCACTGCACCTGCATCCAAAACTTTGCAGGTGCGACCACACTAGATCCAGCAAAGACCAGCCATCACTCATGAATGAAAGATGATCTAAAACACGTCCGCAACTCACCCGAGTCCCTCGGGACCCCGTCCGAACATACTAAAAAGTATAAAATATAACACGGATGTACTCGATACCTCAAATCACGCATAACAATATCAAAACCACGAATCAAACCTCAAGTCAAACTTAATAAACATTTAAGCATTTAACTGCCAAAACTCGCATCGAATCATAGCAAATCAAACCGAAATGACCTCAAATTTGGCAAACAAGTTCCAAATGACATAATGAACCTATTCAACCCCCTTAACAATAATTCAGACTCGATATCATCAAAGTCAACTCTCAGTCAAACTTATGAACATTCCAACCTTCAAATTTCCAATTTTTGCCAATTAGTGTCGAAACGTTCTAGAAATATCTAAATGCAAATCTAGGCACACGCCCAAGTCCAAAATCATCATCCTGACCTAACAGCACCATCAAAGCTCCGATCCGAGATCAAATATACAAAAGTCAAACTTAATCAACTCTTCCAACTTAAAACTTTCTAGTTGAGAATCAATCTTCCAAACCAATCCTGAATCCCCTGAAATCCAAAATCGACGATTCACACAAGTCATAATACACCATATGAAGCTACTCAAGACTTCACACAGTTGAATGGAATGCAAATGCTCAAAACGACCAGTTGGGTCGTTACATTCTCCCCCACTTAAACACATGTTCATCCTCGAACATGCCAAGAATTGTACCAAAGCCATCAAATCACCATATAATATCCCCGTGCACATTCCCGTGGGTGATCCCATATCACCCCAATTATTATAAGCCTTAAAACACAACTTAACTGAAGATCTTTACTTTAACCTTAGTCCATAAACCTTAGAATCAGAACCCTCGATATCTGGAATCCATTACAAGACCTGAATCTCGCATCTACACACGGTATAAGACTGAATAAGTTGTATTATTCCATAACCATATCCTAAGATGTAATCACATAATACACCGTATAACTCTCTTACTCGTAGCAATATTTCCCAATCACAATAGCTGCTCAAAAACAAATTTGGTACCGGTAATAAACCCCATATCAAATAAAACCTAGTTCAAAGCCTTCACACACTGCCGATGCTGAAAGAAACACGCAGAAACTCATAACCACTGATCAGATCATTAAGTCATGTAGCTCTCTCTTGTCTGACAAGAACCAAAGCCAAATTCTAAGCTGACTTATGATATTATTCTTCCAAACATACTGTAATCAAATATGATAGCACCTATCCTAGGTCCAATGATCTTATCTCATCAAACACAACTATTCTACTGGCATGCCATACTAATAAAACCTAAAGCCACAAACCGTGCAATCCATGCACCAAAAGGTAACAATTCAAATGCATTCAAACATGGAAAATGACTCAAGTGAGAGAACCGTTCTGCAAGTTCAACAAGTACCACCACAACGCAATGCTATGAACCCATCACACATAGTAGAACCAAGACACATGAATCTAACACAAAGGTTCATATCCTAACATAACTCGATTGCAATACGTGACCTATCCAAACATCGCTCCATAGGAAATACCTCAAGCCACAATGCTTAAAATTAACAACCACACGCAATTCAACATCAAGTACACGAAGTGCAGGACCATAACTATAGAGACACAGATAACACAATATACCATCAACATGAAAGAGCATAATCAGGGCGCAATCAGCCATTCAACAACCCAATAACCAACTCGCTTGAATTTTTGTAGCATGGTCCAAACAAAACCACATCATATGTGCATATAGCCAACAAATCACAACCCCTCGTTGTTATACCCCGTATTCGCGTACATTAGATCATGCCATAAATCAGTCGACGTAAATCCGGGAAGCGATTATCTTTGAGATGATAAAAAGTTAATCCTATTGTCTTATAGGATACAAAGGTGTATAAGAGTGGTTAACAAGTATTAGAAGTTAGAAGTTAGAAGTTAAATGAATCAAGGATGTTGTAACCCGTATTTTTGGGTAAAACTAGAGGTGCTTAATATGCTAAAGAGGTAATATTTTAAGGCATTTGAATCATATAATATCCGTATCATAATATTTGAAGGCAAGTCAGTTATGAAGCAAAAGTAGACAAAAGTTGTCGTAAGTTATGTTCATAATTTACTGAAAATTTAAGTCTAATGATACTAAGCTTTTCTCTCAATGTACTTGGAATTACGGGGTGATCCACTTCTCTAAATTAAAGATATACGAGTCTAGTTTCCAACACATTCAACCGTTTATCGATACAATGTCGGAATAGAGAGATATTTGTATTTTTGCGAGACTGCGCAACCAGCTCTCTACGGGACCCACTTAGGCGGTTGAGATATATTGATATATATGAGATGCCTAAAGCCCATTGTAACTCATTATTTTTCACTCTCTTCAGATCCTAGACACCTACCAGCTCATGTGGGGTTTTTTTTAAAGTGGTTTAAGTTCTGTAAAATACTATCCAAATGTTTTCCTATCAACTCTAGGTGATTTCACATTTTCCAAAGTGATTCTAGTGCCGAGAAACCCGAATTGATTGCTAGTTTTGCTTCCTTGTTATTGTGGCTGCGTTGGAAGGATATTTCATGGTGAAGTAAGCTCAAATTGGAGTTTTTCTATCTGTTTAAAGGTAAGGAACCACTTACTCTACATGTATTTAAGCTTATCCAAGTTTCGGCTAAGTCATTGAAGCTTGAACTTGTGAGATATCTATAGAAAGACTTGTTAGTAATGTTATTGATTGGTGGACTATTTTATGAGGATTTATATGATTATTATTGATATTGTTTGGGCTGTCTGGTGATTGTTTTAACTTGTGGGAAGCCATATAAATAGGGAAGGTGATGTCTGTTTGATCATAAAATAGGTTGCGGTGAATATATAATAGTTATGACGCTTAAACGATAACGATAATATCATTTCTCTTAGTGTAGACTAAGGAGCCATGATATTTGTATAGCTTGAGGTTGGGAAGTATATACAAGGTATGTGAGGCTATCCCTTTCTTTCTTTTGCATGACTCTGATGGTACGTAACATAAATGAACGAGCTTCTAAAGATACTCCACTCTTAGAAGCTAGCAGTACTTACATCGTTTCACTTCTTATGGAACGATTGATGTTTATATTGCTTATCTTATTCTTATGTTATCAATTTTGTTGGTATTTCCTGATTCTTATAAGATTCATGATGAAGAGTTAGCTCTAATAATGTATACGGAGGTTACCGACCTTATGTCGCTCCGAAAGGTTCAAAATGTGATTCCCATGAGTCCAAATTGCATTATATATATGTACTTATTTTACTCTTCTGAGTCACACTATATTCAACCGGGTACGGTACCTATTGTGAAACCACTGATAAGTTGGGTTTTACCAAACTCCACATGCCTGGGTACGATTCTTTCGAGCCTTATGATAGCCGGATACGTTTTTACCGAGCCTATTACGGCCGGGTACGATCTGATGATGATTATGCCCACAGAGGCATGTGTTTTTAAAGGATTATGCGTATATATATATAATGCATTTCACGTTAATCGCCCTCAAAGACACTCAGATGTTACAGGTTGTATATTCTTTATCCCTCTTTACAGTACTGTTCTTATTTATGCTTCTTTCCTTACATACTCAGTAATTTATTCGTACTGATGTCCCTTTTATTTGTGGATGTTACAGGTCCTGATAGACAGGTAGACGAACATCCTCCACCATAGTAGGCTGCCCAGTTCAACAGTTATTGGCGAGATCCCTTCTTCAGACTTGCCGTGGTCTTGGTATTCATTTTTGTTATAGACATTATGGGTATGCCGGTGCCCTGTTCCTGCAATATCACCAAACTTGTGTTCCTTTAGAGGCTCATAGATAGGTGTTGTCTCATGTATAGTTTTGGATAGCCTCGTCGGCTGGTTTTTGTTGTATAGTCTATCATGGCAACCTTGTCAGCTCGTACCTTATATATAGCTTCAGGTCATCCTTGTCGGCCCGTGTTATATATGTTCATGCCATTATCTGTCATTCATGGTTGTTTATGATTCATGTCTACATTTACATTGATCTCAATAACCCTTATAGATAATAAGAAAAGTTAGATAAAATGTACGTTGGTGCTCGGCAGGTATGGCCCGGGTGCCAGTGATGGCCCTCCATTTTGGGTTGTGACACACTTGTTATCAAAGAAAGTATATCCTAGGGATTGTCTATGAGTTGTGTCTAGTATAATCTTGATTATGGATGTGTAGCGCGCAACATTTATCATCAGGAGGCTATATGACATCTAGGTTTGTTAACTTCCTTCTGAATCTTGATCATGCATAGAGTTGAGTTGTAAGTGTTCATCTCTAATATTCACCTTGTTTTCTTTCAATGATGCCTTCAACTAGGAAGTAAGCGATTAGTGGATGGCTTGAAACAGCTATGGGAGAGGGTACCATTCGGGTGCTTCCAGCCAAAGCAGGCCAAAGTGAGGCTCAAAGCTAGATATTGTCTCAAACATCATCTACTCTGTCCCCTCCAGAGGATATTAGAAGGGACCCAGCACTTCCAGTTCCTCCGTATGACACTACAGACCAGGATATATGGAGTGCGGTGTAGTTGTTGACTAGACTGGTTGCTGCTCTGGCTCAGAGGCAAAATATCGATGCTCCTGACAAACCGATTAGTGTGAAAGTTTGTGAATATATTAATCTAGACCCTCCTGTGTTTACCAGATCAGACCCCAAGGAGGACCTGCAGACTTTTATTGATCAGGTTCATCCTACACTGTGGTTTATACATGCGAGTGATACAAAGGCAGTCGAGTTGGCTTCTTATCGGTTACGAGAGCTAGCGGCTTTCTGGTATGACAGTTGTGAGAGATCCAGGGATCCAAACGCTCCTCCAGATGTGTGGAAGGAATTTTCTGAGGCCTTTATTCTTCACTACTTGCCAATTGAGATACGACGATTTAGATCTGATAAGTTCTTGAACCTTCAACACGGTAATATGAGTGTGCAAGAGTATAGTATGCAGTTTGATTCCGTAGCAAGGTATTCTCCCCATATGGTGGTCGAGGTGAGCGATAGGGTACACCCGTTTGTGAACGAGTTGGGGCCATATTTGATCAATGAGTGCACGATAACCTCCTTAGTGGAGGGCATGGATATTTTCGTATTCAGGCTTATGCCCAGACACTAGAGGATCATAAGCACTAGCAAAGGATAAATAGGGAGCATGATAGGGGCTAGTATAAGAGGGCGAAACTCATATATTATTCTAGTGACTTCAGAGGTTATTTCAGGCCCCGGTCTTCGAGGAGTTTGGGCCACCTATAGCTAGTGCTTTGAGGGTTTTCAACAGTCAATAGATAGTGGTAGAGGTAGAGGTGCAGTGCCGAGTTCGAGTGGTACTCAAAATCAAACATATGCTCTAGCATGTCGACAGGATCTTGAGTTGTCTTCGGATGTTGTTACAGGTATATTGTTTGTGTTTTCTTCTAATGTATATGCTGATTTATCCGGGATCTACATTATCATATGTTACACCCTTTTTGGCTAATAAGTTTGACTGCACTTTTATTGTGTTTGAGCTTTAATCGCTAGTATTTTGTACTAATTGCGTGTTTATGCCTTGTAGGAGTGATTCCTAGTGATGTAAATGCTATGGAATGAATTCGAGTGATTTGTAGCTTTGACGTCTGAGTAAAAGCCCAAGGGATTAAGCCGGGATCATGTTCGGGGGTCGAGGATCAAGTTTGGACGTCAAAACGCAAGCAAAATCCATACTCTGAGAAAAAGGCACTAGTGCGGTGCATGGCATGACTGCCCATTTTGCTGATGTCTGATAGATTTATACTTTGTGGATTTCCCCACTAATGCCTTGCATGGCACGGCGCCGCATGCAGCGCGCCTGTGCAAATTTACAGAGTAATTGTCCTACTTCACGTAGGAAAAGGTGATTTTATTTGGGCCCGACCCTACTTGGTATAAATACATGGAAAATGTTATTTTCTGGACTTTTGACATATTTGAGACCTAAGGAGGCTAAGGAGGATTTGGAGAAGCAAAAGCACAAGGATTTCATCATTCAAACCTCACTCAAGACACGAGTTTGGATCGCTTTATGTCTTCCTATACTTTAAACATATTTGTGATGAATTGCTCCATATCTATGGAGTAGTTCTCTTTAGGGTTTGATGGATTTAGTGTATTGATATTTGTTTGTGGATTATAACTCTAGTTTTATGTATTGAAGCGTTTTGGATGATTTAACTGTTACATCTATATTCACTAGTTCATGTAATCGAGAGAGGAATAACTTGTGATATCTTTGCATTATCTTGTTGGTTGAGTTCATTAATTCATCTTAGTAATCGATAGAGGCTAGTTGAATTATTGATTAAACCTAGTTAGGAGGATAATCGAGAGAGGTTATCCTAAAGATGAATCCATTACACATTCTTGCATATCTTCATAGAGCTTAAATTGGTTCATATTGTGAGGCTGAGACTTAATCGAGAGAGGAGTTTCTACTAAACAATTGCACTGATAATTAAGTGAATTCGAGAGACTCATTTGAATATTAGAAGTGAATTATCTAGAGGTAAATCCTAGATAATTATCCTGCACCAGTCCTATCAAAACCCTATTTTCTCCCATTGATATCTTCCTTTGCTTAGTCCTTGCTTCGATTTTCATTAGTCAATTAGCTCTAGATTCTTAGTTAATTCTAGTATTAATCACATAAATCTAAATTGTTGATCATCTTGGATAGCAATCCAGTAACAACCTACGATAATACTATTTAACTCCAATCCATGTGGATACGATATTATACTATACTATATTCGACTAGAGAGCATATTTAAGTGTGTGTTTTGTGCTCGTCAGTTTATTTCCCATCTTAAGGCAAGGAAGATGATCTCAAAAGGTTACATTTATCATCTCGTTCATGTTAGAGATGCGGAGGTAAAGCCGCTTACTCTACAATCAGTTCCCGTGGTCAATGAATTTCCAGATGTTTTCCCAGATAAACTCCTAGGCCTTCCTTCTGAAAGGGAGATTGAGTTTAGCATTGATGTTATTCATGACACTCAGCCGATCTCTATCCCTCTGTACAGGATAGCCCCGTCAGAGTTGTGAGAGTTGAAGGCTCAGTTAAAGGACTTGCGGGATAAGGGCTTCATTAGGCCTAACACTTCACCTTTGGGTGCACCAGTCTTGCTCGTGCTGAATAAAGACGAGTCGTTAAGGATGTGTATCGATTATCGATATTTGAATAAGGTTACTATAAATAACAAGTAACCACTTCAGAGGATTGATGACCTATTTGACCAACTCCAGGGTGCCAAGTATTTTTTCAAGATTGACTTACGTTCAGGGTATCATTAGGTGGGGGTTAAGGAGAAGGATATTTCAAAGACGACCTTCCAAACAGGATACGAGCACTTTGAGTTGTTGGTCATGTCGTTCGGGCTAATAAATGCCCCAGCAGCTTTTATAGATCTCATGAATAGTGTATTCAGACCATATCTTACAGAGAATCAAAGATGTATTCGTCCCTATCAAAGATGTAAAAGTTACTGAGGATCTATCATATGAAGAAGTTCCAGTGGCTATATTAGATCGGCAAGTCCGCAAGCTCAAAATAAATGATGTAGCTTCCGTCAATGCATTATGGAGGAATGAGAATACAAAAGAAATGACATGGGAAGAGGAAGAAGAGATGAAGTCTGAATACCCTTACCTATTACATATTGAAGATAGCGAGGATGTCGGGGGAACGCATGACGCAATGGAAGCTGAAACGGCCCTATGAGGTATACAATAGCTTTAGAATACTCTTCCTTAATACAAAATGGTGATATGTAGTTAATGTACATATCCATAATGCTTTTTATAGCCTTGAGGCCATAGGTTTGGTTTAAATGCTTGCAAGATTGGCCAGTATCCATTTTAGAGGGGAAACCCGAAAATTTCCATCGTAATCCATGTGAGTTAAACTCCCTAAAACCCTTACATTCGAGGATGAATGTTCCTATGGGGGAGTGTGTTACAACCCATATTTGCATATGTTAGGTCACACTGTAAATTAGTCGACATAAATCAGGCAAGATACTATCTTTAAGACGATAAGAAGTTAATCATATTGGTCTTAAATGATACAAGGGTGTATAAGAGTGGTTAACAAGTATTAGAAGTTAGAAGTTAAACGAATCAAGGATGTCGTATCCCGTATTTTTGGGTAAAACTAGAGGTGCTTAATATTCTAAGGAGGTCATTTTTAAGGTAGTTTAATCATATAATATACGTATCATAAGCTTTGAAGTAAAGCGAGTTATGAAACAAAAGTTGACAAAAGTTGTCGCAAGTTATGTTTATAATTTTACTAAAAGTTTAGGTCTAATGTTACTAATATTTTCTCTTAAAGTACATGGAATTACGGGTTGATCCAACCCCCCCCCCCCAAATTGAATATCTACGAGTCTAGTTTCCAACGCATTAAATCGTTTGTCGATGCGACATCAGAGTAGAGAGATATTGGCATTTTTACGAGACTGCGCAAGCAGCTCTCTATGGGACCAAGTTAGGCGGTTAAGATATATTGATATATATATGAGATGCATAAATCCCATTTTAAATCATTATTTTTCACTATTTTCATACCCTAGACACCTAAAAACGTTCTCTTGAAGTTCTCTCATGATCCAAAACATAAACAAAGGGCAAACAACACAAATCAAGCGTCGGGAATCCCGTGGCGCTAGTGAGTTTCTTGTTCTTCTTGTGCTTGCTGATTTTGGTGTGGTTCCAGATCATGTTGGGGGTTGTTTAAAGTGGTTTAAGTTCTGTAAAATAATCCCCAAAGGTCTTCATATCAACCTAGGTGATTTTAAGTCTTCCAAAGTGATTCTAATGCAGAGAAATCTAAATTGATTGCTAGTTTCACTTCCTTGTTCTTGTGGCTGCGTTGTAGGATATTTCGTGGTGAAGTAAGATCAAATTGGAGTATCTGTTTAAGGGTAAGGAACATCTTACTCTACATGTATTTAAGCATATCTAAGTTGTGGCTAAGTCGTTGAAGCTAGAACTTGTGAGATATCTATCGAATGACTTGTTGGTAATGTTGTTGATTGGTGGCATGTTTTGGGAGGCTTAATAGGATTATTATTGATGTTGTTTGGGCTGTTTAATGATTTTTGTAACTTGTGGGAAGTCATATAAATAGGGGAGGTTCTATCTGTTTTATCATAAAATAGGTTGTGGTCGATATATAATAGTTACGATGCTTAAACGATAACGATAGTATAATTTCTTTTATTGTAGCCTAAGGAGTCATGACATTTGTATAGCTTGAGGTTGGGAAGTATATACAAGTTATGTGAGGTTATCAATTTCTTTCTTTTGCACGACTATGATGGTACATAACATAAACGAACAAGCTTCAAAAGATACTCCACTCTTATAAGCTAGCAGTACTTATATGCGCTGATTGATCTTACGTCACTCCGAAAGGTTCAGAATGTGATTCCCATGAGTCCAACATTCATTATATATATGTACCTACTTTAATCTACCGATCCTCGCTATATTCGGTAGGGTACGTCACCTATTGTTGAACCACTGATCAGTTGGGTTTTACCGAGCTCCACATGGCAGTGTACGATTCTACCAAGCCTTATAATAGCCGGGTATGTTTTTACCGAGCCTATTACGGCCGGGTACGATATGATGATGATTAGGCCCACAAAGGCATTTGTTTTTAAAGGTATATATATATATATATATATATATATATATATATATATATATAGTGTGTGTGTGTGTGTGTGTGTGTATGTATCATGCATTTCAGGTCAGTCACCCTCAGATGTTACATGTTGTATATTCTTTATCCCTCTTTATAGTACGTTATTCATACTGACGTGTCTTTTATTTGTGGACATTGCATGTCGTGCTGCAGGTCCTGATAGATAGGTAGACAAAGCTCCCCCACCACAGTAGGCTACGCAGTTCAGTGATTATTGGCGAGATCCCTTCTCCGGACTTGTCGTGGTCTTGGTATGCATTTTTGTTATAGACATAACGGGTATGTCGGGGCCCTGTTCCAGAAATATTAAAATACTTGTGTTCCTTTATAGGCTCATAGACAGGTATCATCTCATGTATAGTTTTGTATAGCCTTGTTAGCTAGTTTTTGTTGTATAGTCTATCATGCCAGCCTTGTCTGATCGTACCTTATATATAGCATCATGACAGCCTTGTCGACCCATGTTATATATGTTCATGCCATTATCTGTCATTGTTGGTTGTTTATGATTTATGTCTACCATTTATTTCATTGTTGGTTGTTTATTTTTAATAAGAAAGGTTAGATAAAATGTACGTTGGTGCTCGGCAGTATGGCCCGGGTGCTAGTCATGGACCTCCACTTTGGGTCCTAACACTCGTAGCATAGAATAGTAACACATAGAACATATCGGAACACGAACAATCTCAACTCCAACTAAATGACACACCCTTTAATAATAATAGTGCTGAGTCAACAAATCCAACCCGGTGTAGAATACACATCCTCTTTGGGCTTACCAATGGGACCCCAAATCAACTTCTGTCATCCCCTAATAGATAAATAGTCCTCCAAAAGTCCAAAGTACCCTAACCATAACACATACCACCAAATGGCTAACTTGGCCATATCTGTGCAGTCCGTAACCAAGAAACAATCCACCTCTGAGACTCCTAATTTCCAAACCTCAAGAATACAAAAGAATCACTAGATCTGATCCCATCTCCACCACTCAAATGACTGACACATCCTTCATACATAATCTTTTCATGAGAAATACTTCCATAATTTTTCCGTGCCATACAGAAAAATCTGAACATCAGCAGTCAGTCAACCAGGCGAGTACCGCATTACCAATGAAGTATCTGTAAGTTAGAACATAGTACGCCTTCTTAAATACGCACCCTTCTAAGGAAATACCAAGTAGTAATAACATTCATCTAAATAGGATGCACCACATCTATCACCTTGTACATGTAAATCTCATTATCATGTCATCATGTGAAAAGTACAAGAATCTCATTATCAACTCTGAGTCACAAGCATAATACATACCCGATCAGTCAAAAACCTTCCACTTGGTCCCATCCAAGAGAAAATTACAACATGCAACATACCCCTCATACGTGTAGGTAATATCCATTTCAGATTTTGGCAAAAATCATCGAAACCACTTCGAAAGCCATTTGCACATAACCAATCCATCATAACTAAATTCCTCGAACCCATCCAAGTCACGCAGGTCGCCAAGCCTAAGAGTATTGCCACAAAATACATGTAAAGACTCACCACATCATAAGTACCCAAAGAACTGATCATATCTATTACCGTGCTGATCCAACCTACTACTAAGTTGTCCTATTTCTCCGAGTTCCTTCAGAATTTCCTGCAAGTTAACCCTTCTCCTTACCAGTACACTACCATCCTTACCCAAAGCTCACTACAAGAGATCGTAGCATAAAACAACACAACCCTAAGGCCTATAAGTCGTTGTACTCCTCTTAAGCACCCCAAAAGTACCACAGTCGAGACACTCACTCTGAAGAGACCTTTTGTGAATTTAAAGTTGCTCATTTTACCTTTCTAATACCAAAACGTAAAACCCATAGTGATACAGAAATACCGCAAATCCCGCCACCATCCAATGCAAATCTCAGATCTTAGTCATATACAAATCCAAAAAATTCTCAATTGCCGCTTATAATCTTGAATCCATTAGAACCTTTTCAAGAGTCATCCACTCAGCTCAAATCTCAATTGCACCGCCCAAATGGGCCAAACGACCTGTGCCCCATTGACACAACAACACCCAAGGAAGTAATCCACCCCTTTTCTTAGTACATTACATCCATCACAAATAGCAACCCTAAACCATTCCCAAGACTTCCATATATCCATAAGGTGTAATATAGCATGCATCTAGAAATTTCCTTGCTTAAGTCATCCTTAAAACCAACATCTGCAAGTCATAACTGATCCACAAGTATGCTTATGACCGAAACCAATACAACACATAACCATGCAATCAAATCATCGATGGCAGACTCCCCCACTTGGCTCAAAGCCATAGAACAAAACATCTGATAACTCACAATACCCATACACTATTACCGCCATAATCTCGCAGTGAGATTCAACAAAATTCTTCACAAGCTCATCCAACACAAACCATAAAATACCTCAAATCATCTGCTAAGCTCGCATTCATTCTCATGACAGTCAGGTAAACTTTATCAACCAATCCATACTCAAATTGCAACACATATAACCCATTGGTAGAAATAAACTCTCCACAAACATCATAAGGATCACACATCCATAGACAACCCTGCAGGAGATAACCCACCTGCTTAGCCTCAAATTGACATTTCACTTTGCCCTATCATGGCCACAACCACCATCCAGTCCCTTAATCTTCCCGAGTCTAACTCTTCAACAAGATATAAGAATCTACCTCGTCCCATAAGTGGACAACATGAAAGATCCCTCAACACGATCATAAACTGGAGACTGTACATGGCCTCAAAATAGAAATCGAGCATCAATGGTCCGTTTCACATCCCAAGCAACCCTTCTCGTCACATCAAACCAATTTGAACACATCACGCAGTCACCTCATATTCATCATATATATATCCAACTACTCACTGGGCCATAAATCCCACTTCTAGGGACACTACTGGATATATGGGTCCAAAAGCACATACTCACACAACAGAAACCACCGAGCCCAAGATGCGGTATAAACCTGGCCTCATGTCCTCTAGACTAGCCCATCACCAAATCATAGAAAATACATCTCGTACCTCATCCATGGAATCATAAGTCATCGATGCACAACTGATACCGAGTGCTCAGCATAGCATACGAATGAGTGGAAGGAATTCAAAGAGATACGCTTCAAGGTGAACCAATGTTGCACGATAAGGAATGAAAGATAGGAAGTTTTATCTTAGATGTCTTGTAGCCTCTCGAAGATAGGTATGGACATCATCATACCGATCCGCAAGACTCTACTAGACACTTGCTCATGACTCGTAGAACCTATGAACTTAAAGCTCTGATACCAACTTGTTACGACCCAAAATCTACTAGTCGTGATGGCGCTTAACCCAACCCGCTAGGTATCCCAATTAAGAATAATCCAATTCAAATGAGATATACCGAGAAAAATAAATGATATAATAGCTAAACTTTTACACAACAACCCAAGGACAGGTAGTACAAATCTTAAGCTTCTAAGACATGGAGCTTACAAAGCTGGTATGAAATAAATACATCATTTGTTTGAGGTATACATAAACAAACTTCTAAATCTAAAGCTACCAAGAACAAGAGGCAGCTATAACTGGAATGCAGGTACATCTTCAATGCCAGCTCTCGTCAAATACAACAACGCCAGCTCCAAAATCTGCACGCAAGGTGCAGAAGTGTAGTATGAGTACAACCGATCCCATGTACTCAATAAGTAACAAGACTAACCTTGAGCTGAAAGCAGTGATGAGCTAAGAAAGATACAATCTAAATCAAAATAATAAAAACACGAATATAACAAGATAATGATAGTAATAACTCAGAGAACATCCATATTCAGCTCGTACACAGTACAAACATTTAGGCATGCTTTCACGTTCAACAATTTAAGATCAAGATTCATAAAATATGCCAAGTACAACTACCATAAGGAATGTTACATCACTATGACTACATGTCAAATTTGCATGTCAAATGTAATGCATCACAATGATAATCCTAGGTACTAACACTCTCATAGTACTCAATCTGTTTATCTCAAACTCCTACTACTCATACACTATCACTCAGCATTGTACGGGTACTTGGGCTCAATGCTGGTATGTCAGACTCCGGAAGGGCGGATCTTGCCCAAATGCTAATATAAAGCTAATATGGCCTACTGCAGCGTGCAACCCGATCCCATAATAATAAATAAGTTTATAAGGCCTATTGTGGCATGCAACCCGATCAGATAATAATAAATAAGCCAATAAGGCCTGCTGCGGCATACAGCTGAATCCCCGATATCTCTCACAATCCGGCTCACATGCCCCCAACTCAGTTATCAATCTCTCTAGTCTCACAGTCTCACAAATCTCGTACACTCAGCCCAAATAATGATAACATGATGTAACAGTAGATGATAACAGAGACTGAGATATGATATGTAAATGAATGATGTAATAGTAGATGATAACAAAGACTGAGATATGATATGCAAATGAATGACTATGACTGAGTACATAATTGCAACTTAAGCTAATAACTCAACAGCAGAAATAACCTCAGTGGGTCCCAACAGAATAAGCACATAGCCTAAACATGATTTCTAACATGGATCACAGCTCAATTACTCTAACACGTAGGAATAACACCGACAGAAAAAAGGCTAGATAACTTGTAAGGACCCGTAAAAATTTCGCAAAGGAAAAATAATGTTTCTTGGTGCCGAACTGGGCTTATGTGTTTGAGGATTATATAAAGTAAAGGAAAGAAAAGGAAAAATTTGGGCAAAAGCAATGCAATTCTGCGGCCCACTATACGGCCGCAGAATCACTCTGTGGACCGCATAATGGCCGCAGAGTGAGGTAGGCAACAGGGGAAATTTTAATGTCATTTTGCGGTCCATTATGCGACTGTAAAATGATTTCGCGGGCCACACACTGATCGTAGAACCAACTTGGAAATTTTGAGGAGGGAGGTTCTGCGGTGCGTTATGCGACCGCAGAACAGGTCTGCAGATCGCGTAACGGCTGCAAAGTGGTGCAGACCAGCCCAGTTCCGGCGGCCCATTTCGCGGACCGCATAAGCATTATGTGGTCGCATATGTGACCACAGACCCTGTTCTGGAGCTTCATTTTTGGATTTTTATAACCCTACCCTACTTCGTTAAATAGTCGCAATGGACCATTTTTGAGCTAAAATTCAATGTTTTAGAGAGAAGTGAGAGTGTTTTAGAGAGATAGGAAACCCTAAGATAATTTTCATCAATATTTTATCAATATTTGGGGAGATTCACAAGGAAAACTCACAAGGTCTTCATCCTAGAGGTAAGATTCTACACCCTAGCCCTTAATTTCGAAATTTATCTAAAAATGGATAATTAGCAAGACAATTCTTGGGTATGGGAGTTGTTTGCTTGCATATGTTATCAAAGGGTGTAAATATTGTGAGCTAAAAATGGTAAATAATGGGTTGTGGGATGATGGAATCCTCCATAAAAGGACTTTGAAATCTTAATGCACACTTAGTGTTTGATAAAATGCTAAAATGAGCTAGAACCATGATCATCTTCCTAATTTTGGTTCAACTTGTTATATTTCTAAAATAGATTGAAGTTGTTAAGAATTCTGGAATATTTTAGAGTTTAAGGAAGCACAAGTGAGGTATTTTGGCTAAACCCTTCTCTTAGATTTGACTCCCACAATATTCATGTAATTTATGTAAGTCCCAACTGGTTCATTATAAAATTGGCTATTCCAAGAAAGTTTGTGTTGAAAGATATATGTTCAATAACTATCCCAAATGCTTTATTCATGTTATGTTATCAATTTAGGATGTGTTCAAAATATGAGCTGCACGTTAAGAATGTCCGACTTCAAGTCAAGTTCAAACGAAGGCTATTATGCCAAATTTTGCTAAGGATTTCTATGTGCTTTACTCTTAATTGCTCACATATGTACTACAAACCTTTATTTGAATTATTATTGTTGATAATGATGATGATGTTAGAAAGCGAAAAGGTGTGCATGAAATACTAAATACGGCCAACGTGCCAAGAATGATTTTATAATTGTGGCCACTAGTGCCAATGAAATGAAAAGATGTGAGAGAAGTATGAAATGAGTTGACTGATATAAAAAGGTTGATGTCCCGAATGAGATGGCCTAGCCGATCGGGTCGTGATCGGATGCCATGCCGCACACATGGTGGTGATTGTATTGGAAATTATAATTGAAATTATGATTGTGGCTAATGTCTCTAATGAGATGGCCTAGCTGATCGGGTCGTGATCGGACTCCGTGCTAAAAGTACAGTGGTATTGCTATTGAGAGTGATTGTGGTTGATGTCTCTAATGAGATAGCCTAGCCAATCGGGTCGTGATCGGACTCAGTTCTAAGAGTTCGGTGGTTTTGGTATTGTGAACGATGGTATATCGGTATTAAAAAACTCCAACTTGAAAATATGGAAATTTACTTGAAATCCTGTGTGGTTCTTAACTCGATGTTTTGGTATTGTTTGAAGCTTCCATTAATTTTATGATTGTTCCTCCTTGTAACATTATTCATTCTATTGAGAGGGTGTTTAGTTATACATACTAGTGCTATTCGACGGTACTAACGTCCCTTTTGCCGAGGGCGTAGCATCTTTAATAGATGCAGGTGGTTCCACAGCAGGAAACATTGACCAATGATAGTGGTACACCCTCTTCCCAGCTGACTTGGTGAGCCCCACTTCATTTCGGGGTCATGTATCTTTTGTTCTTTGCATATTGTGGTTGAGGTATATCTGGGGCCTTGTTGCCAGCATTATTATAGTACTTTTCATTATCTATAGAGGATCCGTAGACATAGTGTGAGTTGTGTATTGGTACTGGGAAAGTCAAACTATGTTGTGTTGTAGTTGTATCACTTGTTCTATTTGAGACTTTAAAATGATGAAACTATTGGTAATGAATTTGTATTATAGACATGATCACCTTATTGTCCAATGAAATGAAAATATGTATTATCTCCATTCATGGATGAGTTTGGGTAGAAGAAAATCTAACATGATTGCTCGATCGGGTTCACTCGGTTGAGCGCCGGTCGCGCTCCCCGATATTGAGGCGTGACAAACTTGGTATCAGAGCATGTCCTATGATATCTTGAAGCCGTGTCTAGTAGAGTACTTCTTATTGGTGTGTTGTCGACCACATCTATAATTAGGATGCTACATGCATATTTAGGAATAATACCCTTCTTACATGTTCTCGATCGTGTGTTAAAGCGGATTATAAGATTTTTCCTTCTCTAACTCGTGCTTTGCTCTAACTTTCAGTATATTGCGCCTAAGAAGAAGGCACAAACTGTCCAAAGAGCCAATGTCATCCCAGGAGTGGCAGTTGATTCTATATTTAATGATGTTGGTGAGCACCCAAGGAGTGAGAACATTCCTCCAGTTACTACACTGCCTGATTCTACTATAACTGATCAGACCGCACTTGTCCCTACACCTACTGAGGGTGCAACGGTCCCTCCAACTGATATACCAGCTCCAGCTCCAGTTCCAGCTTCCGATTCTAGTATTTCTGATGTTGATCATAGGAGAGCCATAAAGATATTGGCTCAGATAATGGCATTCCAGGCCCAGATATCAAATGTTGCACTCACTTCTTCTAGTCAGCCAGGGGATTCTACTAGTTCCAAGGTGAACAGGTTTTTCCAGTTGGATCCTCCAGTCTTCACGGGTACTAACCCAGAGGAGGACTCCGAGGACTTTATTGATGAGATGAACAAGACTCTCCAAGTTATGCATGCTACTGAGACAGAGGCAGTGGAATTGGCCTCCTACTGCCTGAAAGAGGTGGCATATTCTTGGTTTGAACTATAGGAGGAGTCACGTGAAGAAGGGAGCCCTCGATGATGTGGGGTGAGTTTGTCGATGCCTTCATTGATCATTTCTTGCCTGCCGAGACTAAGGCAGCCGGTGCTGCTAATTTTGAGAACCTGAGGTAAGGTAGCCTGAGTATCTGGGATTACCATATGAGATTCGCGTACCTGTCTAAGTATGTTGTTTACATCTTGCCCACTATGGAGGCTAGAGTGCGCCGATTTGTACAGGGCCTTAGTCCCTTGGTAATTAATGAGGCCTCTACACCATCCTTGAATTCTAATATGAACTATGAAAAAATAGTGGCATTCTCTCAAGCAAAAGAGACTCGCAAATTGAGGAACAGAATGGAGCGAGAGGGCAGCAATAAGGCCAGTCTGCGGGCAACATAGGTGTTTCTTCTAGTGGTGGCAAGTCAATATTCAAAGGAGGGTCGTCACGGCCATCTCAGTCCTTTGCTCAATCTTCGGCTAGTGCACCACCACTAGGTCCCATTCAGCAGCAACAGTGGAGCCTCTGTCAGGCCCAGTCAGGGCAATAGAGGCTTCTATCAGCAGGGTTGTCATGGTGGTAGATTCCAGCAGCAGAGGAGGCCCCCATGCCCTAGGTATGGAAATATGCACCTAGGAATATGCTACATGGACTTACCCATGTGCTACAGATACGGATTGAGGGGTCACATTTAGAGGAATTGTCGTTCATCCCGCCAGTGTGCGGGTAGGAGCATGGCACAACCAGCCATTTCTGCAGCTACTACATCTGCAGCACCTCCTCTAGCTCGAGGCACTCCAACACCCATAGGACATGGTGCGGCTAGGGGTGGAGCACAAAGTTCAGGAGGATCCGGCCATTTCTATGCTATGAGGGATCACCAGAATTCAGAGGCTTCTCCAGATGTTGTCACAGGTATATTGACTGTTCAATCTCATGATGTGTATGCTCTTATTGATCCAGGTTCCACTTTGTCATGTGTCAGTCCTTATGTTGCTATGGAATTTGGGATAGAACCGGAACAACTTCATGAGCCGTTTTCTGTATCTACTCTGGTAAGTGAGTCTATTTTGGCCAAGTTTATAGGGATTGTGTTGTCACGTTGCATGGTTGGGACACCGTGGCCGATCTTATTGAACTGGGAATGGTCGATTTTAATGTGATAATGGGGCTTGATTGGATTTATTCATGTTTTGCCACGCTTCATTGCCGAACCAAGACTGTTAGGTTAGAATTTCCAAATGAGCCAGTTACTGAGTGGAAGGGTGATGATGTAGTGTCAAAGGGTAGGTTTATTTCTTACTTTAAGGCCATGAAAATGATCAACAAGGGGTATATTTACCATTTGGTTTGAGTTACGGACACCGATGCTAAGTCACCTACACTTGAGTCTGTGCCTGTTGTGAATGAATTTTCAGGATTCTTTTCAGATGAACTCCCTGGGATCTCACCAGATAGGGAGATTGATTTTGGGATTGATGTGAAGCCAGACACGCATCCTATATCTATTCCACCCTACAGAATGGCACCGACAGAATTGAAGGAACTAAAGGAACAATTGAGAGACTTGTTAGAAAAGAATTTCGTCCGGCCAAGTGTGTCACATTGGGGCACACCAATTCGCTTTGTAAGGAAGAAGGATGGGTCACTAAGAATGTGTATTGACTATCGGTAGCTCAACAAGGTCACGGTAAAAATAAGTACCCACTGTCAAGGTTAGATGACTTGTTTGAACAATTGCAAGGTGCTAAGTACTTCTCCAAAATTGATTTATGATCCGTTTATCACCAATTGAAGATCAGGGAGCAGGATGCTCCGAAAACAGCTTTTAGGACCTGGTATAGGCATTTTGATTTTCTGGTGATGTCTTTTGGGCTAACAAATGCCCCGGCAGCCTTCATGGATCTTATGAACCGAGTTTTCAACTCGTTTCTCGATTCCTTTGTGATAGTGTTCATTGACGATATTCTTGTATATTCACGAAGTCGAGAGGACCATGCTGATCATCTTAGCGTAGTTCTACAAACCCTGCATCAGCACAAGTTATATGCTAAGTTTTCAAAGTGTGAATTTTGGCTTGAATCTGTCAGATTCTTGGGTCTGTCGTCTCTAGCAAAGGAATTAAGTTGATCCTTAGAAAATTGCAGCTCTGAAGAATTGGCCGAGGCTTACAACTCCAACAGAGATTCGCAGTTTCTTAGGCTTAGTAGGATATTACAGAAAGTTTGTGGAGGGGTTTTCTACTCTTTCCTCTCCATTGACTAAATTGACGCAGAAGGTAATTAAGTTGCAATGGTCAGATGCTTGTGAAAAGAGTTTCCAGGAGTTGAAATTAAGATTGACTACGACGCCAGTGTTGACCCTACCAGATGGTACAGATGGGTTTGTAGTGTATTGTGATGCTTCAAGGATCGGGCTTGGATGTGTATTAATGCAACATGGCAAGGTTGTAGCTTATGCTTCTTGGCAACTCAAGAATATGAAAATAACTATCCAACACATGACCTAGAACTCGCAGCGGTGGTATTTGCATTGAAGATTTGGCATCATTATCTTTATGGGGTCTATGTGGATATATGCATGGACCATAAGAGCCTTCAATATATTTTCAAACATAAGGAATTGTATCTAAGGCACAGAAGATATCTTCAGTTACTCAAGGACTACGACATTGATATTCTATATCATCCGGGAAAGGCTAATGTGGTGGCGGATGCTCTTAGCTAGAAATCTATGGGTAGTTTAGCACACTTGGAGACATATCAAAGGCCATTGGCCAAGGATGTTCATAGATTGGCTAGTTTGGGAATTCATCTTGCAGACTCTAGTAAAGGAGGGGTGATTGTACAAAATAGGGCTGAATCATCACTTGTTGTGGAAGTCAAGGAGAAATAGTACAACGATCCATTGTTGGCACAACTAAAAGAGGGAGATTCATAAACATAAGACCATGGTCTTATCTCTTGGCATAAATGATGGTACACTAAGGTACCAAGGGCGACTATGTGTTCCAAATGTGGATGGTCTCCGGAAAAGAATCATGACTGAAGCTCACACTTCTAGGTATTCCGTGCACCCGGGTTCTACAAAAATGTATCATGATCTTAAAGAGGTCTATTAGTGGAATGATATGAAGAGGAATGTAGCAGAATTTATGGCGAAGTGTCCAAATTGTCAGCAAGTGAAGGTCGAACATCAAAGGCCCGGTGGGTTGGCACAGAACATAGAAATTCCAATGTGGAAGTGGGAAATGATTAATATGGACTTTGTGGTAGGATTACCTCATACTCCTCGTAAGTTTGACTCGATTTGGGTGATTGTGGATCAACTCACAAAATCAGCACCTTCTTGCCGGTTAAGGCTACCGATACAGCGGAACAATATGCTCAGTTGTATATCAAAGAAATAGTCAGGTTGCACGGCACTCCGATTTCCATCATATCTGATCGGGGAGCTCAATTCACTGCCAATTTTTGGAAGAAATTTCAGCAAGGTCTGGGTACTCAGGTGAATCTTAGTACAACCTTTCATCCGCAGACTGATGGGAAGGCAAAGTGGACTATTCAGATGCTTGAGGATATGTTGCGCACTTGTGTTCTAGACTTTAAAGGTAGCTGGGATAATCATTTGCCACTCATAGAATTTGCCTACAACAATAGTTATCATGCTAGCATTCAGATGGAACCGTTCGAGGCTTTATATGGTAGGAGATATAGATCTCCCACTGGGTGGTTCGAAATTGGGGAAGCAGAGTTGATAGGGCCAAACCTCGTACATCTGGCTATGGAAAAATTAAAATCATTAAGGAGCGGTTGAAGACTGCTCAGAGTCGTCAGAAGTCCCATTCAGATGTTCGTCGTAGGGATTTGGAGTTCAAAAAATATGATTGGGTATTCTTGAAAGTTTCCCCCATGAAAGGTGTAATGTGATTTGGTAAGAAAGGTAAATTGAGTCCAAGGTATGTCGGACCGTACAGAATCATTCAGAAGATCGGTGAGGTGGCGTACAAGCTTGAGCTACCGCCTGAAATTTCATTAGTGCACCCGGTGTTTCATGTGTCTATTTTGAAGAAAGTAGTTGGAGACCCGACACTCATTGTTCCGATTGATACTATTAAGGTTAATGAGAAATTAACTTACGAAGAGATTATAGTTTCTATTAACGAATGGCAAGTCGAAAGTTGAGAAATAAAGAAATTACCTTCGTGAAAGTGTTATGGTGAAACCAGCAGGTTGAAGAGGCTACTTGGGAGGCCGAGGAAGAAATGAAGAAAAAGTATCCTTATTTGTTTGAATAACCATGTATTTATGACTTGTGCTCTATGAAAATGCTCAGAGTTACTTTCTATGAATTATGTATCATTGTACCGTTGATGTTAAGGGCGTTCCTTTCCTGCTAACATATTGCCTATGAGGCCACGGTTGGTGTTGTTTTTATGTTATATTGCATCATCGGATTATGCATATGTTGTTAGAATTGGTTTCTGAGATTGTCTGACAGGTGGATAGGCCAAGTTACAAAGGAGACTATGGCGAAATTTTGGAAATTTAGGGAGTTAGCCAAATTTTGAAACTACTGGTGAGTGTGAATTAACAGTTGGGCCATATTTGATACTAATAACAGATTTTGACCCTCATTTGAGGATGAATGATCCTAAGTGGGGGAGAATGTAAGGCCCCATACATATTTCGCAAAGGAAAAATAATGTTTCGTGGTGCCGAACTAGGCTTACGTGTTTGAGGATTGTAGAAAGTAAAGGAAAGTAAAGGAAAACTTTGGGCAGAAGAAATGCACTTTTGCGGCCCACTATGCGGCCGCAGAATCACTCTGCGGACCGCATAATGGCCGTAGAGTGAGGCAAACAACTGGGGAATTTTAAATGTCATTTTGCGTTCCATTATGCGACCGCAAAATGATTTCGCGGGCCCATAGTGATCGCAGAACCAGCTTGGAAATTTTACGGAGGGAGGTTCTGCGGCGCGTTATGCGACCGCAGAACAGGTCTGCGACATATTATACGACCGTAGAACAGGTATGCAGACCATGTAACGGCTGCAGAGTGAGGCAGACCAGCCCAGTTTCGGAGGGCCATTTCGCGGTCCATTTTGCGGACCGCATAAGCATTATGCGGTCGCATATGCGACTGCAGACCCTATTCCGGAGCTTCATTTTTGAATTTTTATAACCCGACCCTACTTCGTTAAATAGACGCAATGGTCCATATTTTAGCTAAAAGCTGATGTTTTAGAGAGAAGTGAGAGTGTTTTAGAGAGAGAGGAAACCCTAGGCTAATTTTTGATAAATCTTTGCTCAATATTTGGGGAGATTCACAAGGAAAACTCACAAGGTCTTCATCATAGAGGTAAGATTCTACACCCTAGCCCTTGATTTCGAAATTTATCTAAAAATGGGTAATTAGCAAGATAATTCTTGGGTATGGTAGTTGTTTATTTTCCTTGCATATGTCATCAAAGGGTGTAGGAAGATTGTGAGCTAAAAATGGTGAAGAATGGGTTGTGGGATGATGGAATCCTCCATAAAAGGACCTTGAAACCTTAATGCACACTTAGTGTTTGATAAAATGCTAAAATGAGCTAGAACCATGATCATCTTCCTAATTTTGGTTCAACTTGTTATATTTTTAAAATAGATTGAAGTTGCTAAGAATTTCTGAATATTTTAGAGTTTAAGGAAGCTCAAGTGAGGTATGTTGGCTAAACTCTTTTCTTAGAATTGAATCCCAGAATATTCATGTAATTTATGTAAGTCCCGAGTGGTTCATTATAAAATTGGCTATTCCGAGTAAGTTTTTGTTGAAAGATATATGTTCGATAACTATCCCAAATGCTTTATTCATGTTATGTTATCAATTGAGGTTGTGTTCAAAATATGAGCTGCACATTGAGAATGTCCGACTTCAAGTCAAGTTCAAACGAAGGCTATTATGCCAAATTTTGTGAAGAATCTCTATGTGCTTTACTCTTAATTACTCACATATGTACTACAAACCTTGATTTGAATTATTATTGTTGATAATGATGATAGAAAGCGAAAAGGTGAGCATGAAATACTAAATACGACCAACGTGCCAAGAATGATTTTATAATTGTGGCTACTAGTGCCAATGAAATGTAAATATGTGAGAGAAGTATGAAATGAGATGACTGATATAAAAAGGTTGATGTCTCGAATGAGACGGCCTAGCCGATTGGGTCGTGATCGGATGCCATACCGCACACATGGTAGTGATAGTATTGGAAATTGTAATTGAAATTGTGATTGTGGCTAATGTTTCTAATGAGATGGACTAGTCGATCGGGTCGTGATTAGACTCTGTGCTAAAGGTACGGTGGTATTGGTATTGAGAGTGATTGTGGTTGATGTCTCTAATGAGATAGCCTAGCCGATCGGGCCGTGATCGGACTCCGTGCTAAGAGTACAGTGGTATTGGTATTGTGAACGATGGTATATCAGTATTAAAAATCTCCAACCTGAAAATATGGAAATTTACTTGAAATCTTATGTGGTTCTTAACTCGATGTTTTAGCAGTCTGATTTTCAACTCCCTAAGGTGCATGTAGTTCCATAACAACACCAGAACCCTCCTATTCCTCCAACTTACTTCCTCTATTGTGGCCGTCTGACTGGTTACTTTGACACCATCATCATCTTCTTCGATTTTCTTTGTGTTTTGAAGAAATTAAGAGGTGGAAACTATTTGCTTTGAGTCTGGATTTTCAATAGGGATAAAAGGAGAAGGGGATAAAACAAACATTTTGGGAGTTTGGCTTTTCCGATTTTATTTGAGACCAAAACAGAAGGTTTTGGAGGAGAGACAATATGGTTGGTTTCAGTAGAAATTGGGGCTTTTGTGAGTGAGGAATTTGACTCAAATATAGATGTGGTTATTTCTTTAGAAGAAGACAAGGTTATGTTCTCTTCAGATAGTTTGGGAGATTGAGAATCTTGCCGGGACATGGTTGAATTTAGCTTGGCAGATATGATGAGAGAAGAGTTGTAACGACCCAACCGATTGAGCATTTACATTCCGTTCAATTGTGTGAAGTCTTGAGTAGATTCATATGATGTATTATAACTTGTGTGAATTATCGATTTTGGATTTCAGGGGATTCAGGATTGATTTGGAAGAATGATTCTCAACTAGGAAGCTTTTAGTTGGAAGAGTTGAACAAGTTTAAATTTTGTGTATTTGATCTCAGATCGGAGTTTTGATGGTTTTGTTAGGTATGGATGATGATTTTGGTCTTGAGCGTATGCCCGGATTTTCTTTTGGATATTTCTAGAAGGTTTTGACACTATTTGAAGAAAATTGGAAATTTGAAGGTTGGAATGTTCATAAGTTTGAGTGAAAGTTAACTTTGATTATATCGAGTCTGAATTGTTGTTTCGGGGGTTGGAATAGGTTCTTTATGTTATTTGGAATTTGTGTGCAAAATTTGAGGTCATTCTAAGTTGATTTTCTATGATTCGACACGAGTTTTAGAAGTTGAAAGCTTAAACATTCATTAAGTTTGATTTGAGGTGTGATTCATGATTTTGATGTTGTTATGTGTGATTTGATGCCTCGAGTAGGTCTGTGGTATGTTTTAGAACATTTTAGCATGTTCATACGGGGTCCCATGGGGCTCGGGTGAGTTGCGGACATGTTTCAGATCATCTTTCATTCATGAGTGATGGGTAGTCTTGGTGGATATAGAGTGGTCGCAACTGCGGAATTTTGGATGCAGGTGCGGTGGCTGCAGATGCGGTCCAGTGAGCGCAAAAGCGAAGCAAGGCTGGATGGGGGTAGACCGCAGAAGCAGAACACTGGGCGCATCTGTGCATCTACAGGAGCGTGTTTGGAATCGCAGAAGCGAGGAGCAACACCGAAGCATGTATTATTGTCGCACCTGCGAGTGCACAGAAGCGAGGAGCATCGCCGAAGTACGTATTATTGTCGCACCTACGAGTGCGCATAAGTGTAGATTTTCCCGCAGGTGCGGAGTTTGTCCGCAAAAGCTGAAATTCCTGGGCAAAAGCTATAAATCGAGCGTTTTGTTCATTTTAACACATTTTGAGTTGGGGAGCTCGGATTTGTGCGATTTTGGAGGCAATTTTCCCCACATGGATTGGTGGTAAGTGTTTTCTACTCGGTTTGGATTATATTTTATGAATATATCTTCGATTTTGACATTTGGATTATGAAATTTATGGAGAAATTGTGGGTTTTGGCCTAGACTTCCCTAAAGCGAATATTTAAGTTTTGATCATCGATTCAGAGTCATGTTTGAGTGAAATTAGTATGGTTGGACTTGTGATTGAATGAGTTGTCAGATTTTGTATGTTTTGTCGGGTTCCGAGGTCCAAACTCAGGTGTGACTTTTTTGTTGACTTTGGACCTTTGATTAAAAATTCAACCTTTATTAGTTGGGTTTGTTTTCTTTGGCCTTATTTGATGTATTTGAGTTACTTTTGGCTAGTCTCGAGCCGTTCGGAGGTCGATACAGACATGATGGCATTTTTAGGGTATTGTTTGGCTTTCTCGGTATTAGATTTGGCTTGTTCGCGGTAACTAACACTTCTTAACGTGGTACTGAGGGTATGAATCCCTGGAATACATGTTATATGGTTGGTGTTAGGGTGACACACATGCTAGGTGACAGGCATGTTGGCGTGCACCGTGGTTATTATGACTCGGTTGATTTTGTGGTACTGTGTAGTTATGTCACGCTCCAAAATCGGAGAGCGAGACTGACGCTCAACCGAGTGAACCCGACAGAGCAAGCCTGTTAGATTTACTTCTACCCAAACTCATCCATGAACAGAGATAATACATATTTTTATTTAATTAGACAATAAGGTGATCATGTCTACAATACCAATTCATTACCAATAGTTTCATCATTTTAAGGTCTCAAATAGAACAAGTAATACAACCACAACACAACATAGTTTGACTTTTTCAGCACCAATATACAACTCACACTATGTCTGTGGAGCCTCTATAGATAATGAAGAGTACTATTATAATACCGGCAACAACGCCCCGGCTATACCTCAAACACAATATGCAAAGAACAAAAACTACATGACCCCAGAATGAAGTGGGGCTCACCAAGTCAGCTGGCAAGAGGGTGTACCACTATCACTGGTCAATGTCTCCTGTTGTGGAACCACCTGCATCCATTAAAGATGCAGCACCCCCGGCAAAAGGGACGTTAGTACCGTCGAATAGCACTAGTATGTATAAAAATGCTCAGAATACTCCTACTGAAACAGGTAATTTATCCTCTTTTCCTATTGATAAAGGGATAAATCATGAGGAGTTTGAGGGAAATCTTGGTGAAAAAGAAAAGGGAAGGTCGAATATTCTTGAAAGTGAGGATGAGCTTGTGGGAGGTTTTGTTAAGGCCTTAAGGGCGAGTGGTAGTGGTGAAGGGACTCAGGGGGAAATGACTCAAGGGGATCTACAAAGTCAGGGGGAACAGATGGGTCAGGGGGGGCAGGTAATTGTGTGTACTATAGGGAAACCAACCGAGGGACCTCATTCCTATGCACATGGGGAGTCTACTGCTCCTACTTGGGATGAGACACTAGGTTCCATAAGGTCTAACTATGACAATACTGACACGCCCATGTTTGATTCCCCTATTCCTATTCTTTTAGAGATTGTGTGTCCTGAAATAAGACTTGAATCTCTTTGTCATTCTCATGGAAGTGAGGGAGTTGATTCTGGTGAACAAGCTATAATAAGCTTTACAGATGCAAGGGGAGGTGCCAAGAAAAAGAAAAGTGTTTCACAGAAACTCCCTACCACAGGGAAGTAGAGAAAAGATGAGATTGATAATGCTCTAAAGGTAAGTAAGAAGGTGCCACCAACAGATGTGGTAGAAGTTGATGAGGAGGAGGTTGTGAAGGAATCACCTTCTCTTGTTAGGAAGAATTCAAAGAAAAGTGATGTCAGTAAAGGAAAGGGACAAGTGTCTGAGAAAGTTATTTTGAGTGAAAATGACGATGAAGTGGAAAAAGAAAAATAAGTGGAAAAAGAAAAAGAGGAGAAGAAGCCTCTCAAAAAGAGGAAGGATACAAGCGAGGAATCTGGTTCCTCCAAAAGGGTAAGGGTAGAGCTGTCATAATTGAAAATAAAAGCCAATTTCAAAACTCAAAAAATGTTGTGGAGTTGAGTTTTTGACCTTGAGATTGTTTAACTTAGGGATGAAATAACTAGTGGAAATTATGGAGTTCCCAAAATGGAGTCATCATTTTGCACCTGAAAGTCCAAAGGTGTATGAAGATGAGGTAAGAAGTTTTTATACTGGTTTGTTTGTTGTGGATGAGGCCACCTTGTGTCTAACTGTAAATGGGAAGGATTTTGTCTTGGATGAGTATACGCTTGGGAAAATTCTTGAAGTGCCCTCACATGGAATGAGAACAGTGGAAGGGAACTACTTCCTCTTCTTTGAAAAAGCTAATTGTAAAAAAGAAGGACAGTCTATCAAGGGAGAGGATGTACAAGATAGCACTTAAGCCATAATACATGCTATTGTTCGATATGGTGAACAATTTGTTGTTGCCTCATTCTGAGAGGAGATCTTAGCCTCCATTGCGGACCTGATTCTCATCGAGGCACTAGCTTCTTTCACTTCTATCAGTCCTCATGCGCTCATATTTGAGCACATGCTGAAGTTGGTAAGCTTTAATGATAGAAAATATGGTCTTCCATATGGGTTCCTCCTCACAAAGGTATTTGATCATTTTGATGTCCCATTGGAAAAAGCCACTAAGGGGACCAGGAAGCAAATTTTCACCATGAGCACACTAGAAAAATGTGAGTGCGTGTTGAAGAAGGGAGACGTGGGCAACAACTCAACTATCTCCCAACTGATTAATGATGAAGAGTCAGCCACTGCAAAGATCAAGAGACTTCAGGCTGAGAATGATATCTTACAATCCAAACTCACTCAGAAGAACAAGGAACCTGGTTCCACTGGTTTCATGGGAGAAGAGAATTCCTTATTGAAGGCTGAGAATGCACAGTAGAGGAAACAGGTCGAGGTCCTGAAGGAGCAGATAATCATTGATCAAAGAACTGCAAATGAGAGAGTGGACAGACTCCTGAAGGCTTTTGCTCTTTAATGTCTCTTGTCTCCTGCCCAGTACTTTCTTTTCCAGTCCTATCCAAATCCCGTCCTCTTTTTGGTGTTGTTAATTATTAATTTTGGCATGCTGACTGTTTAAATTTGTAATATTTGTCTTGATTGGTATTATTGTTACTCTGTTTTTCTCCCTATATTTAATGAGCATTTACTATCTATTTTTTGCAATATTAATATTTTGTGTTCTGACTTTTTCATGTTGTATGCACAAAAGTGGTATGAGTTAATGTTGTTGGACTTCTTTTTTCTTGTAACTTATGTCATTCTTTTCAATGATGCCAAAAGAAGGAAGATAATTAAGGGGGATAAGTTGAATAAATTCTGGGTAGTTGGGCTTTTGATTCATATGGTGAACATGTTGGGAATCTGGTTCTCAGGGGCAATATCAATTCTGGTTTATCATCATCAAAAAGGAGAAATTGATAAGTTATGCTATTATGGTTTCTGATGATTTGAAAAACTTCATTGTGGAACCAGATAGGAATCTGGTGTGATCAGTTTCTTTACGTCTGTTTTGATATGTTTTGATGACTAGTGAAACGCTCTCAAGGAACCAACTAAGGGAACAGATATGATCAGTTCCCCAACTATCGTACATGCAGCCCTACAGCTGTAAAAGCTATTTCACTCTACCAACTGGCAACAGTGCAACGACATATCCATTATTGCTAGAGGCCAAACCAATAGTTTATCTAGTCTCACATGCTCTCTCATTTATATAGAACACGATACAAGATTTGGCGTAACACTTGACAATCTGAAAACCCTATCATCTCAAGTGCCAGCCACAACCGTTTCCTCCAGGTACGCTCAATAACAAAGCTGCTACAAACCAAGAACCAGATCCCAACACAAAAGATGTCTTGAGTCCTTAAGTTTGTTGAGTGTTTGTCTTTTGTTCTTTACTTGTAAACCTACACGGAATTCTAGATATATTTTGTAGGACATCATTTAATCATTGTTGTTTTGGTCATGTTGAATAGAGTTAGTCAATGAGTGATTCCTTGTAATAGAGTTATTACAAAAAAATTACAATAGAGTTATTATAAGGGGTGAGGGATTAAGAGTTTAATACCTATATTACAATAGGTTATGAGCTGAAGTTTGCTCAGTTTAGTGGAGTTTAAATCCTACTGGCTAGGTCGTGATTTTTAATCCCTTGAGTATGGAGGTTTCTACATAAATATCGCATGTTCACTAATTTCTACTTATTTACTATAGAAACAGATAGAGAACTCTATAATTTTTATGGACTCCTAGTTTCTATCAGGTTTAATTTCATGGAAATTCGTGGGATAAATCTTGGATTGTAAACCTTCTTCGCGATGTTGATACTTTACTGTCCATCGGCCTGTCACTTCTCAATTGACAAGCAATTTCTTCTCTTATTTTTCTTGGAATACTACATGCATTTTTGAGAGTTCTGATTGATTCGGCTTTGTGCCACTAAAGTCTATTAAAAAATGCTTCTTATCAAAAAACAATTTTTTTTTAAAGCTAGAATTCAAAATTTATGATTAAGGATGAAGGATCATATCCATTCCAAATAATCCGATATGGTTTCTAGAAAATACATGAAGTAATTTGATAAGTAAGTTTGATTGAACATCGTTCTATTTGGCTTATGTTTAATCATCATTATATATAATTTATCCAACCAGTTGTTGATTCTCTAACAGTCTCATATATTGTCAAGTTTGTCGACTTCGACTGCTTGCCTTTGGTTCACAACTTCACATCAAGAATGGATGAAACCGGAAAGTAATTTTTTAACTCTAACTTCCTAGAGAACACTCTGAAGGATCCACTTTAACAATGACAAGATGTTAAGAAATGGATCTTGGTTTAACTCAGCTAGTGGAGTATAACTGTCTAAAATTACATTAAGAGGAAAGTCCATTCCCTTTATTAATGAGAGATAATTTGACACCTCCTTACTCCCAAGTCTAGACCTAATATTGGGTATATAACTAAAAATTGAGATAATCTTGATTCTAATAAGAATTTTTAAAAAACTGGACTTTGAGGTTTGAATCTAGCATGACGCTAAAAGCTAGCTCATAATGTGAGAGATCTCAAGACCATATAAAGAGATGATAAATTATTTCCTTGAGACAAGTTTATATTTTTTAAGAGCAAAACACCTCGTGATAAAATCAACTCCCATGTCGTGTGTAACACACCTTTGGATACGCGCGTGTATAAGTCATCCAAATGGTAATAAACGGATTATTTTGTGAAATTTCAAAAAATCCTTAATTCCTCCCTAATTTAAATTCCCAAACCGAATCCTAAATTTTCATTTCACTTCTTTCAACACATCCAGTCGTCTATTTTCTTCGTCTCTTTAAAGATAATTATTTTTCTTTTTTCCTCCCTCTCTACTTCTTCTTTTTCAATGGAGCATGTCGTTAATTGCAAATGTGGCTAAATTGCTCCTTTAAAACTTTCATGGCCACCATTTAATCTGGGTAGAAGATTGTATGACTGTAGATTTGGGAAAGTTACCGATGGCGGATGCGATTTTTTTAGTTGGTATGACGTTGAATTGTTCGAACACTATACCAAAGTCATGTATAGCTTATTAAAAAGTGAAACAAATCATAAAGAATAAAAGTCAAAAATGATGAAAAAACATAGGATATTGGTGTGGCGGCTTGTAATTATATTTGTGGCTTTATTTTTTAGGAAATATTTGATTATTTAGGTATATAGTATATGTATAAGGGCGTGTAACTCCATTTGTTTTTAAGCCATGTTGTTGTTTATTTATAGTCAATGTTGCCTATTCAATGTAGTTGAAAGTTATAATGTGTATGGTGATGATTTGAATGAACAAATGTAATTCAGTTTCTGCAAAATATTGTACTGCCAATCTCATAATAGCAAAGGTGGATTAATCTGAAAAATTGGACTAACAAAAGTAGGTTCATATTACATCCTACATGAAAGTAAGGTTCATTTATATGACCAACTAACCAATATAAGTAGGTTCAAATTACTTCACAAAATAAGGTTCATACACATGACCAACAAAATACAAGAAACTTCTTCCTATATTTGACTTTGGCAATAGTCAACTGGTGCAGATGAAGTAGAGGTTCCAACTTTCAGCTTTTTGTTGAAACTGCAATATCCCTTTACTTTTGAAGCTAATTCCCTATGACAGCTCTATTCCATTTAAACTTAAGACCATTTGGTCTAAATCTAAGATCTATATTAGTTTGCGCAGCATTCTTTAAGTTTGCATCGGCTGAAATAAGTCTTTCACTTGATCTACCAGGCTAGAAAATAAAGTTTGTCAGTATTGAATAATGTAGAAGCCTAACAAAAAAATACAATACATATCACACTTGCATTAAGGATACTAGTTCCTATATGTGTATCTGCGTACAAACCAGAACCAACATGTCAGGTCCTTTTCTTTTCAAAGAAGCATCTAGTGATATAGCAGTGGCAGAAATAGATGCACCGGTTGCTTCATACCCATTAGCAGGTCCAGGTGGATTGAAATTTCCCCTACCAGCTCTTCCACCTCTTCCCTTACCAACTCCTCTACCTCTTCCTCTACCACCACTTCCTACAGTTCCTCTACCTCTACCTGATGGTGTATTCCTTCTTATTTTTGATATTTCAGCACACAATGAAGATGGAACCATTGAAGTTTGGGTTGTAGTAGTTGATGTACCTGTAGCTTGGATTGTATAACTTGAACTACCAGCTTGTGTGCTTGATTCGGTTGTTCTATTTAACCTTCCAGCTTGTACTTGATTGTCCCTAGTATAAAGTGACAAGTCATTAATCAAGTACTATAAAAAATCAAATTAAAATAGAAGTCATCAAACTTATCCTTAAACTGCATGCTGACTTGTTGTGGCAAACTTGATGGAAAATAGAACATGACATCTTAGCACCATTCTTTGAAAGTTTCCACACTTCTTTGGTTCATCCATGTCCTTTCTTCTGTATTTTGTTTGGTCTACCAGGCATTGGTTTAACCTCAGGAGGCTCAAATGAAGGATTGGTAGACTCATGCCACATTTTCAAGCTTGGAATTGGCTGAATTTAGTACTGGAAAGTAGCCATAAAAGTTTCTTTCCTACACCAATATTCAATATAGTCTTATGGCTCATTCCCATTCTAATAAAAGGCACATATTGCATGTCGACAAGTTATACCTCTTAAATGCCATAATCTACAGCCGCATTCTCTTTTTTGTATATCAACAGTGTGTCTATTAATCCCTTCATGTACTTCAAATCTAGTGTGAGCATTCCATCCCAAACCTCCATTTCTCCTACCCGTTTCCCCCCTGTTTGGCTCTTCTAGTGAACTTTCAACTTCCTTCTTATTTTCTTGTTTCCCTCTAAAACTAGTCTTGCCATAGTTAATATGTCAGAAGCCCATGTATCAACAAATATGATCATATTAACTTTCCTACTCATCATTTTGTGCCTAATTTCTTCAAGCATAGTGATCACAGATTTATTCCTAGGACTTAGTATCCAGGAGCTAAATGTTTCACGCATGTTATTTTCTATAACATCGCATCTAACGTTCTCATTAAAATATGCCTTACACCAGTATTCTTTATCATAGGAGAGTAAACTCTCACAAATACCATTTTCTAATTTATCTAATTTTATCATTTCTTCTCTTAACTTTACCTGAAAAGGAGCCGTAGCACATCTCCAAAACTGCTTTCTTCTCTCCTCCCCCCTCAATGATTTCTACCAGTTTGTCCAAATGTGTCTTGCACACATTTTTCCTTCAGCAACAAGTAGCAAATCAGCAACAGTAGATGAAAGTCCCTATATTAGGAGACAAAGTAATGAAAGTAATGAGAAAATAATAATGTTACTTTAATAAGGCAAATAAACAACTTATAAATAGATTGCAGTACCTCTTGCATGTCAAACATGACTGTTAAGTCTTCACCATTCCTCAATTTCAAGTCTGTTTTAAGATAGTTGATGAACCAACTCCATGATTGTGTAGTCTTTTGATCTACCAAAGCCCAAGCAATGGGATACATCTAATTATTTTCATTTTTTCTAATAGCCACTATTAATTCATCTTTGCAAGTTCCCTTTAGGAAACAACCATCAAAACCTATGATTCTTCTACAACCTGCCATCCATTCCTTGTTCATATCCTCAAAGCATACATAAAAATATTTGAACAGATGCTTTCCAGGAACTATTTCTGTATCAGTTCTCACACAACATGAGCTTCTAGGATCTATGAACTTAATAATATTAGCATAGTCCAGCAACCTTGAAAACTCAAGGTTCCAGTCACCCATAAACTGGCTAATAACCTTTATTTTGGCTCTATATATAAGTGATCTTCCTACATATAAACCTCATTTAACCCTTATAACCTCTTGCAGCTCATGTATTGTGATATTTGAAGTTGAGATGACTCTATCTTGGAGATTTCTTGCAATATACTTGGTTGTGCAAAGATTGTTCTTGTTCTTTATTGGGCATTTTTGGACAGGTATATATGTCTTCACAGTAAAGTTCTCTGAATCCTTATCCTTACTAGCAAATATGTGCCACTTGCACTTTTTATGCTTACACTTAACGTTTACTCTATCTTTCTCATTAGGTCTATGCTTTAAAGACACTTTATATTGAATAACATAGTCAACAACAACTTTTCTAAAATATTATGTACTATCAAAGATCATGCCTAACTGAAATAGAGGAATTTTACTATCAAAGACATACCTAATCTTTTGACTTCTTCTTCTAGAAGGAAGATCGACACCAAGTTCAGCAAGTGAGTCTAACTCTTCATCATTGTCTACACTCTCAACATCTGAGATGTCCAAGTACTCTTCATCCCCACCTAGCTTTCCAACATATTTATCCTTCTTATTTATCCCTATATCTTCAAACCCCTTATCAATTCTAGCCTCACCAAGAATTACCCCTTCTGTAAAAATAGGTTCTCCTCTATTTTCTCTTACTTTGTAATCCAGCATCATTCGCATTCTTCTTTAGCCTATCTCTTTTTACTTCCCTCGCAACATTCCTCACTCATCATCTATCTCACTGTCCTTTTTTTTGGAATATTTTCATGCTCATCTTCACCAAAATTTTCATCTTTAGACAGATTTGTATCTATTTCATTACTGTTGTCATGTTCTGCAACTGCACCCTCTTCAACATTTTTGTCCTCACCTGAATATATAGCCCTATTATGTTTTGCATTTACACCACTACCTTCAGCCACATTTACTCATATATCCTCAACCACACTTATACCAATACCCTCATCAGTAACTACATTATTACCCTCAACAGTATTTACTTCAATATCCTCATCAATAGTGACACTAATAACTTCATCAATATTATTTACTTCAATATCCTCATCAGCAGTGACAACAATAACTTCATCAATATTTACCCCAATACCCTCATCAGTATTTATATCAATACCCTCACCAACATGTACACTAACTACTGGATCACCCCTAATTTCTGGACTAATAATGACTTGCTCAGTATCACCAACCTGTGAGCAAGGTAATTATCCCACAAGGACCTCATCCTCCACAACCTCAAAATAATCTATCACATGACTCACATAGATATCAGAGGTATCCCCATCCGTCAAGTCTTTTAAATTTAATAATTGATCATCATTTTCAATTGAAAAGAATTTCTCAGTTTTATGGCATCGAACAAAGAACCCATCAACTTAATTGTAGCACATTTTAGGAGTTTCTTTTGTAAAAGACTGAAGCTTGGTCAAAGAAAAATGAGATTTGTGTACCATATGACCTATATTTTCCCGCTCCCCCACATACTTTCCATCAATAAAGTTACCCCCATGGTGAAATACAACACCAATATATTCATCCATGTGACTCAGTGCGGAAAAAAATAAAACAAAACCAATGAATATTACCTAACCTTTTCACTTTTCTAGAAGAAAGAACACCCTAATCTAATAGCACAATAACAGACAAATAATAATAAAATATAAAAATACATAACTTAAATACAAAAATAAACATACCTTTATGCAATAATCGAAACCACTATACAACTGACTCCTTTTTTTCACGAAAACTCCACTGTCAAAACCCTAAAACGACTTTAAAATGCTAAATAGTGAGCCAACAATCAAATTCGAACAAACCACACTTAACCCTACTTAGTATATAAAAGGAATATTGAATTGCAACAAAAATGACGATTAAACCCAGCTAAATCGAAGAGATGAAGAAGGGTGGCATCAGGTGAGAATGAAACGGACAAATTGTTTGATGAAAATAACCTTTATGTGTTTTTATTTTTAATTAGACACCTTTTAATTATTTTATTTCTTATTGTTTATCCATGTGTCAGCCACTTATTCGTTCTTTTTTTCATTAATAAAATTACCCCATGGTGAAATACAACACCAATATATTTATCCACGTGACTCAGTACTGAAAAAGACAAAAGAAAACTAGTAAATATCTTCCTGCTAGGATGGAGACAGTTACATCCGACTCAGTCATCACATGTATTGTTCCGGTCTGTGAGATGCATCAGTTTAATTTGATCCAGGCTCCACTTATTCCTATGTGTCATCTTACTTTGCTCTACATTTGGGTGTATCACAATGATTCTCTGAGTTCTCCTGTCTATGTGTCCACACCTATGGGAGATTCCCTTGTTGATGACTGTGTGTATCGGTCGTGTTTAGTTATTCTTAGTGGTTTTGAGATGCGAGCCGATTTAATGTTGCTCAATATGGTAAATTTTGATGTTATTTTGGGCATGGGTTAGTTGTCGCCATATCATGCTATTCTTGACTGTCACGCCAAGACAATGACGCTGGCTATGCCAGGTGTACCACAGTTAGAGTGCAGAGGCACTTTAGATTATGTTCCTAGCAGGGTTATCTCATTTCTAAAGGCTCAGCGGATGGTTGAGAAGGGGTGTGATGCATATCTAGCATATGTGAGAGATGTTAGTATTGATACTCCTACCGTTGAGTCAGTTCCGGTAGTGAGGGATTATCCAGATGTATTCCTGGGGGATCTTCTAGGCATGCAGCCGGGAAGGAATATCGATTTTTGTAATGATTTGTTACCGGGCACTCTGTCCATTTCTATTCCTCCATATCATATAGCCCCACCAGAGTTGAAGGATTTAAAGGAGCAGTTGCAGGAGTTGCTTGATAAGGGTTTCTTTCGACCCAGTGTATCATCTTGGGGTGCTCCGGTCTTGTTTGTAAAGAAGAAGGATGGTTCTATGCGCATGTGCACTGATTATTGCCAGTTGATCAAGGTTACAATGAAGAACAAGCATCTATTTCCATGTATTGATGACCTATTTGATCAGCTACAGGGTTCTAGAGTGTTCTCCAATATTTACTTACGTTCAGGCATTCATCCGTTGAAGATTTGAGAGCTAGATATTTCGAAGACTGCCTTCAAGACTCGGTATGGTCATTACGAGTTCCTTGTGATGTCTATAGGGCTGACCAACATCGCAGCAGCATTCATGCACTTGATGAACAGTGTATTCTGGCCCTATCTTGACTCATTCATCATTGTATTTATTGATGACATTCTGGTGTACTCCCGAAGCCAGGAGAATCATGAGCAGCACCTAAGGACTGTGCTTCAGACCTTGAGAGAAAAGAAGTTATATGAAAAATTTTCAAAGTGTGAATTCTGCCTAGATTCGGTGGCATTTTTGGGTCATGTAGTGTCGAGTGAGGGGATCAAGGTGTATCCGAAGAAGATTAAAGCAATGCAGAGTTGGCCCAGACCGTCTTCAGCTATGGAGATCTGGAGTTTTCTTGGTTTGGCGGGGTATTACCGTTGATTTGTAGAGGGCTTCTCGTCTATTGCAGCACTTATGACCAGATTGACCCAGAAAGGTGCTCCGTTTAGGTAGACTGTGGAGTATGAGGAGAGATTTCAAAAGCTCAAGACAACTTTGACTACAACCCCGGTGTTGGTGTTGCCTTCGGGTTTGGGATCTTATATTGTGTACTGTGATGTGTCGCGTATTGATCTCGGCGCGGTGTTGATGCAGGAGGGTAGGGTGATTGCCTACGTGTCTAGGCAACTGAAGGTGCATGAGAAGAACTATTATGTCTAGGACCTTGAGTTAGCAGCTATTGTTCATGCCTTGAAGATCTGGCGGCATTATTTTGTACGGTATCCCTTGTGAGGTTTATACCGACCACCGGAGTGTACAGCATCTGTTCAAACAGAAGGATTTTGACTTGCGGTAGCGGAGGTGGTTAGAGTTGCTTAAGGACTATGATATCACCATTCTATATCACCTCGAGAAGGCCAATGTGGTGGTCGATGCCGTGAGTCACAAGGTGGAGATGTTGGGCAGCTTAGCATATCTACCAGTAGAAGAGAGGCCATTAGCCTTGGATGTTCAGGCCTTGGCCAACCAGTTTGTTAGATTGGATGTTTCTGAGCCGAGTCGAGTTTTGGCTTATGTGGTTTCTTGGTCTTCTCTTTATGATCGTATCAGAGAGAGTCAATATGATGGCCCCCATCTTATTGTCCTTAAGGACATAGTTCATTACGACGATGCCAAGGAAATCACTATTGGGGATGACAGTGTATTACGGATGCGGGGCAGGCTATGTGGGCCTAATGTAGATGGCTTGCATGAGTTGATTCTCTAGAAGGCTCACAGTTCGTGGTACTCCATTCATCTGGGTGCCACCAAGATGTATCAGGACTTGAGGCAGCACTATTGGTGGAGGTGGATGAAGAAAGACATAGTGAAATATGTAGCTCGGTGCCTAAACTATCAGCAGGTGAAGTATGAGCATCAGCTGCCTGGTGGATTTCTTCAGATGTTAGAGATTCCAGAGAGGAAATGGGAGATGATCACTATGGATTTTGTTGTTGGGTTCCCACGGACTCGAAGGAAATTTGATGCGGTATGGGTAATTATGGATAGATTTACCAAGTCAGCTCATTTCATTCCAGTGGTAACTACTTATTCTTCAGAGCAGCTGGCTCAGGTTTATATTCGCGAGATTGTCAGGCATCATGGTGTGCCGGTATCTATCATCTCTAACCGGGGTACGCAGTTTACATCACGGTTCTGGAGAGCCGTTCAGCATGAGTTAGGCACGCGGGTGGAGTTGAGTACATCCTTTCACCCTCAGATGGGCGGACAGTCCGAGAGCACTATTCAGATATTGGAGGATATGCTCCGTGTGTGTGTGATGTAGTTTGGGGGTTCTTAGGATCCGTTCTTGCCTCTTACAGAGTTTGCCTACAATAACATTTACTAGTCGAGCATTTAGATGGCTCCATATAAGTCCTTGAATGGTAGACGGTGTCGATCTCCAGTGGGTTGGTTTTAGCCGGGTAAGACTAGGCCATTGGGTACAGACTTGGTTCACGATGCTTTGGAAAAGGTTAAATTGATTCAAGATTGACTTCGTACAGCCCAATCCAGACAGAAGAGTTATGCAGATCAGAAGGTTCGCGACATTTCATTCATGGTTGGGGAGTGGGTCTTGCTCCGAGTTTCGCCCATTAAGGGTATTATGAGGTTCGAGAAGAAGGGCAATTTGAGCCCTAGGTATATCGGGCCTTTTGAGATTCTTGAGAGGATTAGAGATGTGGCCTATAGGCTTGCACTACAACCTTGTCTAGTTGTAGTGCATCCAATATTCTGTGTTTTTATGCTTCGAAGTATCACGGTGATCCATCTCATGTGTTAGACTTTAGCTCAGTCCAGCTGGACAAGGTCTGTCTTATGTTGAGGAGCCGGTGGCCATTTTGGACAGGCAGATTCGAAAAATGAAGTCGAAGAACATTTCTTCAATGAGGGTTCAAAGGAGGGGTCATCTAGTCGAGGAGGCGACTTGGGAGACCAAGCATGATATGTGTAGCCGTTATCCTCACCTTTTCACCACTACAGGTATGTCTTTGTACTCATTCGACGACAAATGTTTATTTTAAGAGGGGAAGGATGTAACTCCCCAGCCAATCGTTTTGATTGTATTAGCCCTGATCCCATATTTATTGCCTCCTCTGTGATATAATGTAATTACGTGACTTTCTGTGGTGATTGGTTTCGGGTGAGTTTCGAAGTGAAATGGGACACATAGTCCCTAAGTTGGAAGGTTAAGTCGTAGGAGTTGGCCGTAGTTTGAATTGTGTGAAGATAACTCTGGAATAGAGTTTTGATGGTTCCAATAGCTCCATAGGGTGATTTTGGTCTTAGAAGCGTGTCCGAATGTCGATTTGGAGGTCCGTAGCTCGTTTCGGCATTAATTGACGAAAGTTGGGAAGTTGGAAGATTTTGGAAAGTTTAATCGGGAGTGGACTTTATTGATATCGGGGTCGGATTTCGATTCCGAAAGTTAGAATAGGTCCGTAATGTCATTTATGACCTAGTGTAAAATTTGGTGTCAATCGGAGTTATTTTGGTATGAATCGACGTTGGTTTCGAAATTCAGAATTTCATGATTGCTTTGGCTTGAATTTGGGTTGCGATTCGTAGAATTTGTATTGTTTGATGTGATTTTTGGCCTCGAAAAGGTCCGTTATGTGTTTTGGGACTAGTTGGTTTATTCGAACGGGGTCCTGGGGCCCCGGGTGTGAATGAGATTAAAATCGGATCATCTGTGGACTTGTTAGATAGCTGAAGGTGCCCAGATTCTGGTGTTTTCGCATATGAGGAGGGAATGGCCGTAGGTGCGGGCTCGCAAAAGCGAACCGCTGGTCCCAGAAACGGAAATGTCCTAACCCAGCTAGGATCGCAGGTGGGAGGTGTTGACCGCCTCTGCGCGTCCGCAGGTGGGGAGAATGGTCGCAGATGCGGAGGAAGGCTGTTTGAACAATCATCGCAGAAGCGCAGAAGACTCCGTAGGAGTGCACTCGCAGGTGCGAAGGTTGTCCGCAAAAGCAAAACTTGCCTGAGTAAGTGGAATCCGCACCTGCGATTGAAATTCCGCTGGTGTAGAGCCGCAGATACAGCAGCAAGGTCGCAGATGCAATTTAACTGACAGTAAAAGGGAATTTTCGTTGGTTTTGATTCATATTTCATTTTAGGATTTTGGGAGCTCGGTGGTAGACGAAATTTCAAGGGATTTTTATAGGGATTGTTGAGGTAAGAATTCTTAACTCGATTTTGGTTAAATTATTATCATATAATTAAGGATTGGAGTTTGAAAAATTGGAAAAAGGTGGTAGAACTTCTTAGACGACATTTTTGGATTTTGAAAGGCAAAATGAGGTCGTATTTAGATAATTCTTGTATGATTGGACTCGATATCGAATGGGTGTTCAGGTTTTATAATTTTGGTCAGGTTCTAAGACGCGGGCCCGGTTGACTTTTTGGGTTGATTTTTCAATTCTTTGCAAAGATCGTAATTTCATTGTTTGGCTTATTTTCCTATAGTTATATTTATAGTATGATATTATTTTGGCTAGATTCGAGCCGTTAATAGTTGAAAAATCGCGGAAAAGGCCTTCTAGTGGATTGATTTAGCGTGATTTGAGGTAAATGGCTTGTCTATCCTTGTGTGAGTGAAATTCCCCTTAGGATTTGGTATTATTGTGATATTGTGATATGTGAAAGTCGTGTACGTAAGGTGACTAGTGCGTACACAGGCTAAATGTGAAATTTCTTGTTTTTAGCTATGTAGTCTCCTTTCATGCTTTAATTGAGTTTCTTTAACATGTTGCAGTCCTCATAATTAGTCTAATTTCACATGTCTACTTGTTTTACCTCTTATTTGCAATTTGTCCTACATGTTTAGTTGAATTACTTGCTTTCTTTTATTCCGTATTCGTTATTTAACTGTTAAATCCTTACTTGAATTTGCTATTCTTGGAAAATTTTACTGTTGAATTTGGTATTGAGTTGCAAAGGCCGTGGTTTCTATTGAGGCAAAGTGTAAGTTGTAAAATATCATTTTATTGAGTTACTCTCTCGTTGTTATTGTTGAGACTTTGTGTACATAGTGGTTGATTCGTGGGCTCCTTATTGTAAAATTCTGTTATTGTTGGCTTTTTTGGCAAGTTGTGATATTAGGCACTTGAAGTGCGAATTGTGATACGTTGTGATATTGATACGCATGTGGTGTTATAAGGTTTGGATGTTGAAACGCATGCGATGAGATAAAGTGGGATTGATACGCGAGACTAGTAGGGAACTAGAAGCCGTTAAGTAACTCTAAAAAGTAAAAAAAAAACGTACCAAACGGATTGATCCTGTCTGCTTACGTAATTCTAAAACTTGTCATAAACGACAATTCAGCATGGCTCATGTGTACCTTTTGTAAATTAAATAAAGTAAAACGAACAATGATTTGAAGAGTATACGAATCAGAAAATTGAAATAGAAAATGTAAACCGCGCGCACTAAATATTAAGGAGACATTCGTATCATTTCAAATCTCGCAATGATCTCCACAGTAAATAAACCGCACTCCTATTGAAGGACGAGGTATTTTTAATTACTGCAGGTGATTGGTCAATATCTGCAAATAGCGAAGCTAATAATCTTACCCTTTATATATGATGGCCCGAGAGAGCTACACAATGCAGTTTTTCATTGCAATTCCAACAACATAAAACTAGCAACCTTTAACTCTGTAGAGATGATCGATTACATATTCACTTCAATTCTAGTTTCTCTCGTCTTCGTAATCATGTTGAAATATCTATATTCATCAAAAACAAAATTACCACTTCCTTCAGGCCCATTTCCATTGCCATTAGTCGGGAACCTTTTCCAAGTTGGTAGAAAACGTCCTCATGCCGCTCTTGCAAAGCTAGCGCAATCACATGGTCGTGATCTCATGTCCATAAGATTCGGCACACGACTCGTGGTTGTTGCTTCATCCCCTAATGCTGCTTCTGAGGTTCTGAAAACACATGATCGTATGCTTTCTGGCCGTTTTGTTTCTCATCCCATCCGTGTCAAGGGGTCATTACTTCACAACGTGTCAACTGCTTTTCTAGAAGAGTGTGACGATAATTGGAAAAGCGTTCGAACCGTATACAGGGGAGCGCTCTTTTCCACGAAAGCTCTGGAATCTCAGGTAAGTTTGAGGGAGAAGAAAGTCAAGGAAATGATGCAACATTTGGTTACCAAACAAGGGAAAGTGATTAGTATCAAGGGCGTGGTTTTCGTGACCGCTTTAAACATATTGGGTAATTTGCTTCTTTCAATAGATTTGATTGACTTTGAAGGCAAGGGAGTGGGTGAAGAACTGAGGGAGTACCTACGCAAATTTACCGCGGCGGGTGGAATCCTGGAGTTAGCAGATTTATATCCTATATTGGGTGTTTGCAGTTCGGATGTCCAGGGAACATATAAGAAACTTATGGGTTTGTTTGATAAACTTTGTGCTGTTTGGGCAGGCATTATTCAGGACAGAAGAAATAAATCAGAGAATCAACCTTCTGCGGATGCTGTAGATTTTATAGATGCTTTGGTTAAAAATGGTTTCAGCGATAAACATATCAATGCATTGCTTGTGGTGCGTCACATGCTTTAATTTCTATCCCTTTTTCACGTATTTGTATGGAAAAAAAGTCAATGGTTGTGCTTAAAAGCCATATTCCCTAGGCGAAATAACTCATTAACTACTATTTTCTATTTTCTATTCCTTGTATTTCAGGAAATGTTTGGAGCGGGTACAGAATCAACAACTGCCACAAGCGAATGGATGCTTGTAGAACTCCTTAGAAATCAACAAGCCTTACAAAAACTTCGGCATGAAATCGCGGGAGTAGTAGGAGGTAAGGACTTTGTAAAAGAATCTGACTTGTCAACCTTACCATACTTGGATGCTTGTTTTAAGGAAACGCTAAGGTTGCATCCTCCTGGACCGCTGCTACTTCCTCACCGTGCCGTCCAAACATGTGAAGTCATGGGTTACAGAATTCCTAAAGACACCCAAGTTTTGGTAAATATGTGGGCGATTGCGAGGGATCCCAAGATTTGGGACGATGCTTCGAGTTTCAAACCAGAAAGATTTATCAATGCAAAAATAGACCACAAAGGACGAAATTTTGAGTATATCCCTTTTGGTTCCGGAAGAAGAATATGTGCTGGAGAACCTCTGGCTTCTAGGTTTATTCCCTTAGCTGTCGCTTCTTTTATCCATAAGTTTGATTGGATTCTGCCAAATGACATGGACCCTGCTCATATTAACATGGATGAGATTTTGGATATCACCATGTTTAAGAAAGATCCACTTCTCGTCATTCCCAAATTGCGGAAACGAGGAGAAGACTGAGGGAGAGAAGCAGATGTATTGTAAAACTACCACTATTGCTCTGTGGGTGTGTTATTATTTTATCACGTGCGTGTTCATGTTGTGGCTATCTATTGTTACGTGTGTACTGTGTATCTATTGCCTGTGACTTGTGAGAATGGAGTACTCCATATATAATAACATTCTAAATAATAAAATTTCTCGCGGGAATAAGGATATTATTTGAGGAGATTTGGTTTTCATCGTAGCGGTGAGAATTCGATATATTCCCCAGAATTTTTACCTTATGTGAGAGTTCGATTCTCATCTTTTAATCCACTCCTGTTTTTCTTTTCCCTTGCCCTTAAATATGTATTTAAAAGTATATAATGCTTAGTGTTTGCAGCAAGTAGTGGATTAAAATCTTTCTTCCTTTTTTATATTCAAGGGAAAGAGGTGAGATACAGCTAGTTTTAACTAGATTTGTTTGAATCTAATAACAGAAAACTTCTCTTTATGTCAAATATTAAGGTTACGTTGTTGGTTCAAAGTTCTGCACTCCTACCACTTTCTGCTAAAAAATCTATCCAACCACCAGAAATTGTCTCTTTTATCAGCAACGGAGAGCTTGTAATTTGAGTACGTCTTTCTTCTAGTTTGAAGAGTAAGACAACACTCAAAAACTCAAACTCGCAAGAAAGAGAAGTGAATGAAAGGATGATAGTACTTTTCGCTTTAGTCAACTCAGCTAGCTCAAATTGATTAGAGTAATTGGAATTTATAGGTGATCTACCGCATATATATATCATGCTTATTATACATAAACTAGTAAATTACACCGCGCTTCGCGCAGTTGTAAAGAACTTATTAAATTTATGAGCTTTTATTTTATCATTATATTCAAAAACATATTTTAATGATTCTTTTTAATTTTCAATTTTAAAATAATGGATTTCAAATTTTAATTCATATTATTATTAACACCTGCACATGCTCATTTGGTACGAGGGATAAGGAATAATTAATCTCGGAATTAAATTTGAGATGAGTTTATCCCGTGTTTGTTTGGAATAAAATCATCGTTTAGTTATACCGGAATTGTAGTATTTTTTTTATCCATGTGGAAGGATGGGGTAACTTATCCCAGAATAACTAATCCCGAAATAATTAATCATGGGATAACTTATTTCCCAACCAAAAAACCCCTTATTTTTCATTAACTCTTCATGACAAAAGACTCGGTTCTTAGGAAATTAGTATGTCAATCCAAAAGGAAAAAGAAGACTACTTAAATTAGCACCATCGAAATATTATCTATTGTTCTTATTTTGTAGTAATGTTCTTTTATTGTTTTAGTCCCCATAGTGGCAACATTATACATCTATCGAAAAGTTGTATGAATATTTGTCTGCAGTATACCTATTACTTCTATGTTGAAGTGTTATTTTGTTGTTTCATTCTCTATTGTGGTACATTTATATTTTAGGAAGTGTTATTTAGCAACATGATCTATCTCATATATATATATATATATATATATATATATCATGCTTATTATACATAATTAGGTTTACACCCTCGCGCGAGATCATATATCAAGCTTATTATACATTAATTAGGTTTACACCCGCACACGAGATCATATATCAAGCTTATAATAATGATTAACATTTAAATAATTAAAAGCTAAATTATTACAAATTTATATTAGATCCATAAATACTAATGTTAGCATTTGTTTTAATATGACGAAGAAACATAATAATCATTGTAGTGCATATTTTCATAATTTTTATTTTAATTTACATAGGTTTATTACCACTAAAATATGAGTATTTTTTCACCATGTGGTAGCAAAACAATATGCCAACTACAGCAAAACATAATTTTATAATATTAAATTTTTTATTTATTATGCAGATTTGCTTCAAGTGATTTTGAACAATAATTGACATTTAAAGGAACGAAGAAATATAATAACTACTGTAATGCATATTCATTTATACTTTTATTAATTACATAAAAGAAAAGAGGTGAATTCTTTTTCATAATGATCGTACTAAAACTAAAAAAAGGCGATTTCATAATAATGATACTTATGATAGACTCATTTTTTCACGCTCTTAAACGAATAAAGCATCTCTTGTTATATTCAGTTTTTCTCTATGATCGATAAAAAGAAATTGTCACAGAGATTTGCTTCAAGTGCCTTTTGATAGAGAGCATTGTCACCTTGAAATCGCTTCACCCTAATCTACCCTTTTAGTTGTTCTATCTCTAGTTCTAACGATTGTTTCCACTCCAGTCTTCTAAAATAATCGTCGACCTTCCTCTCTGATGTTTCTTTCTTCTCTTGTGATAATATCATCAAATTTTAGTAAGTTTAAATATATTATTACAAAAATACATAATTTCTTAGTAAACAAACCTTATGCTTTGCCTCCAATGACCAATATTGCCAATATCGCCTCGTGCTTTGCTTCCAACTCTGCCAAGACAGCTTCTTTTTGTTTTGATTTTATTGTATAATCTGGAGTGCAAAGTGAAACCATGAATAACGAGACAAATATCAATAAATATCTAAGAGTATTATAATTTCTCTTGCCACGTTATTCTAACATAACAGTACAATATAAGGAAGAAGAGAGAATTTGACACAATAAAAATTTCTTACTCGATCAATAAATTGGTTTATAATAAAATTATAGCTTTTTATTTAATTATTACACCATTTACTAATCGACAATACTCACTGGCATTTTAGTCGATGCATATGTTAGCATATATATATATATATATATATATATATATATATATGACCTCTTAAACTTGTCCGTTATTTTCATTTAAGCACCTGAACAAATCCTATTGAACACTTTGTCAATCTTATGTAAACGATCAGTGTCAAACGCTATTAGATGGCAAAATAAACGAACTATAATGCAACAAAGTGGAATTTTTGTTTTTCAAATGAATTTTTTTATATTTCTCTTAATAATTTAGCCACCCCCCCCCCCCCCCCCCCCCCACAAAACAAACCGTCTTCTTCTTGCCCAACCTCAACCAAGACAAACCAAGACCTATTTTTGATACAGTTTTCAACAAATTTGTTTTAAATACGGTACATTAACTGCAATTACAAACATAAAAGAAAAAAAAATTGATGAATCTTTGCGGACACAATTATGTTTGTTCCCCTGACTCTTTTATATGGATTATTTTTCGTGATTCGAGAGATTAAGCAACGTGTTTCTCGAACATAATCTGATCGATATAGACTTCTTTGGATGTATTTGATTTCTATGGAAAGAAAGTACGTTTCTGTTAAGTTTAGAATTTTAATAATGTTCAATAATCTAAAGAAGCCATGACTAACGATATCTCATTGTGTGCATATTTGGAGAGCAACGAGGTTGATGAAAGGAAAGAAGATCATACTCAACGGTTATGTATTTTGAACTTTGCTTCACATGGAAAAAGAATCAATCAATCAAAAAACAAAGAAGGAAAGTCAATCAATCAGCCTTGTCAAAAATTCTTAAGCGCGCAAGAATGGAAAGAGAGCTAATCACAGCTAGAGAACAAATCTAGAACAATCTACGGAAGCTTTAATCAAAGAGAAATGGAGGAAGCAATTCGTCAAGATTAAGGATGAATCTAGCTACCCTTTTAAGCAAGATTCATGAGGCTACCATTGGGTCTCACTGTTAGATATCTATGCCTCACAAGGAAAGGTCTCCAATAATTACTACCATACAATCCCAGAAGACAAGGAAACAGAAGACTCATTGAGCTATAAAGGTAGAAGTAGAAGGACATCCAAAGGCACGCAACTACATCTTCTATTTCTACACCTTTCTAGTTCTTAGTACAAACATTGTATTCTTGAGTCTACAAGTGTCGCAAAAGATAGGAAGAGTTAGAAAACAAAACGAGAGTTGTGTCAACATTAAAAAGAAACATTGTTGTTGTATATCGTTGGAGGTGGACGTACTAAAACCATCACTGTTTTAAACTCTTACTAAAGATCTAAGAGAACCCTTGTGACCCAAGGGAACTGGACGTAGGTACCATATCGATACTGAACCAGTATAAAAATTATTGTTCCTCCTTTACTTTTCTTTCTGCTCAGTTTATTTCTACTACGATCAATCATTGTGTAAAGTCTAGTCGACTAATTTTCTACATAGTCAACTAAGGTTTTTAAATCAGTTAAATTCACCCCCCCCCCCCCTGTACTTTCAATTGGTATAAGAGCAGGACTTACGAACATTGCTTAACAGCAAGTGAGGAAAAGATCATGGCATCAAACACAGTTGTTGGAGCACTATTTCAAGAAGGAACCTCTCAGTTACGTGTCACGACCCGAAATTCCCACCATCGAGACCGTGATGGTACCTAACATTTCACTTGCAAGGCAAGCTAACGTTAGAGAATTATTAAGTCAATTCTTTCATATTTCAGTAATTAACAACAAATAAGCTATAACGAGTTAAAAATGAGTGCGAAAATGTATAACAACCTCAATATATACATACTACTACCCGGATCTGGAGTCACAATTCACGAACTTCTAAGATTTTTCTACAAGTAAAGGTCTGAAAGAGATACAACTGTTTTCGAAATGAAAGAAACAGTAAAGTATAATGTATAGAAGGGGACATCAGGGTCTGCGGACGCCGGCAGATTTACCTTGGGTCTCCTATCAGACAAATCTTGCAGCCACCCTCACGATCAGCTCGGACCAGCACCAAAATCTGCCCAGGAAGTGCAGAGTGCAGTATCAGTACAACCGACCCCATATACTGGTAAGTACCGAGCCTAACCTCGATGAAGTAGTGACGAGGCTAAGGCGGGTCACTCACACTACAACCTGTACGCAGTATATATAATAAAAGTTGGATAGGAAATGCAGAATAGAAGAAAAGCAGTAAATTGCAAGAAATACGTCAACTCCTGGAGATATATCAACAGTGTTCAGAGATTACCAATCCTTAAGTGCAAAAGAGAATACCATAAGGCTAACACAGTTCAGGGAAAATATAAACACATAGGTTGTTGCGGCGCGCAATCTGATCCCACCGTACATCTCATATTCCTCCCTTATTTTCTCATAATAGCATAAATGACAGTGAATATAAATAAAAGTATTATGGCGTGCAACCCAATCCCACCATATCACAATAATACAATCACAATTCACCTTTATTCCCCAAACAATCCACCCTTATTATACCTGTTGTGGCGTGCAACCCGTTCCCACAGTTCAGTATCAAATCACCCTTATCCCACCTCAATATATATCACCCTTATTCCTCCTGTTGCGGCGTGCAACCCGATCCCACCATATCAATATTAATTACTCAATATGTACAGAAATTTCACAATTTAAGTCACAGAATCCTTTCACAAAACTTAAACCTCAAACTGAAACAAATAGGAATCTTGTACACCATGAAAGTTCACACAAGTAATACTACACAGTGAGACCAATTCAGAATATACAGCAGAAAGGTACCGATAAAATAACTTAAGCAAATAATAGGAGATAATGGAACTATGGAAAGAACAATATCATGAACAAGGGAAAACAATGTCTAACAAGTAGCAATTAGACACGGGAATACAATTAGAGCATGTAACAATTAAGACAGGGAAAGAGATAATATGAGAAAACGGGAAAAACAGGAAAAAAATAGATAAATTGGCGGCGCATAAGTACTCGTCACCTCACATATACGCCGCTCACATGAGTTTCACATAGCAAATAGTCCGAGGTTTCCTAATTCCCTCAAGTCAAAGTTAGACACAATACTTACCTCACTCCACATGCCACTCAATGCTCAATTACAGCTTTTCCTCTATAATCCATCTCCAAACCACTCGTATCTATCCACAGAAGACTCAATAATATCAAATATTTCTAAAGAAATCAAATACAATTCATAAATTTAGATTCCCCAAAACTTCCCCCAAAAAGTTAAAAATCGACCCCGGACCCGCTTGGTCAAAACCCGAGGTTCGGACCAAAATTCATTCACTCGTTCACCCCTGAGCCCGATTATACAATTAGTTTCGGAATCCTTCCCCAAATTGAGGTCTAAATCCCCAATTTGCAAAAATCCTCCAATTCTTCCTAAATCCCTAGTTTTCTACCATGAAAGAACAAAGATTAGGGTTAGGAATTTATGGATGATGATAGAAATGGAAGAAAATAACTTAAAGAGTACAAACCTATGAATTGATGTTGAGTTTTCCCTTCAAAATCACACCTAGGCCGAGCTCTAATGGAGAGTTTATGAAAAATGGGTTAAATCCCGTTTTGGTTCGGTTTTAAGGTCTGGGAGTCAGGCCTTCTTCGCGTTCGCGAAGGGCCTGCCGCATTCGCGAAGTGCAGCAGCCCGAATGGCTTTCGCGTTCGCAAAGGATTGCATGCGTACACGAGGGTCTATCCCCCCTAGCCACCGAGTTCGCGAGACTTGTCTCAGGTTCGCGAAGAAAACCCACTGATCCCTAGTCCACCTCCAATAACTCTATGCTTTCGCGTGTTATCTGTCGCGTTTGCAAAGAGCAAACCCCTAATGCTCCACGTTCATGACCATAGCCTTGCGTTCGCGTAGAATAAACCATCCCCCAGCCCAGTTCACACTTCGCATTCGCGAGAGTGCCTTCGCGAATGCGAAAAAGGAAACCAGAAGGCACCTGAAACTGCAGAAAAATCAGATTTCTAAGTTTCAAAACATCCGTAGCCTATCCAAAACTCACCCGAGCCCTCGGGGCTCCAAACCAAACATGCACACAAGTCTTAAAATATCATACGAACTCGCTTGCGCGACCAAAACATCAAAATAATGTCTAGAACTACGAATTAGACCCCAAATCAAACGAAATTTTCAAGAAAACTTTAAAACTTCTATTTTCACAACCGAATATCCGAATCACGTCAAATCAACTCCGTTTCTCACAAAATTAGACAGACAAGTCATAAAATATTATAGTGGACCTGTACCGGGCTTCGGAACCAAAATAGGGACCAGGTATCAACAAGACCAAACATTAGTCAATTCTTAAAATCATCAAACTTTCAAAGTTTTAATTTTTCATAAAAATTCCATATCTCGAGCTAGGGACCTCGGAATTCGATTACGGGCTTACGCCAGGACCCAAATTACGGTACGGACCTACCGGGAATGTCAACACACGGATTCGGGTCCGTTTACTCAAAACGTTGACCGAAGTTACCTCAAATTAATTTTTAAAGTAAAATTCTTATTTTTACCAGTTTTTAATATATAAGCCTTCCGGAAGAACACCCGGACTGTGCACGCAAATTAAGGAAGGCTAGGATGAGGTTTTTGAGACCTCAAAACGCAAAATTATATTCTAAAATATAAGATGACCTATCAGGTACAACCTCCTTACTTCAACGGCCAGCACTTCTCTTATTGAAAAGTGCGCGTGGAGACCTACACTATGTCATATGATATTAAGGTTTGGCGTGTGATCAAAAAAGAAAAATCTTCCAATTCCACCAAAGAAGGATAAAGACGGTCAAATTATAGTATCATATGATCCTTTTGATTTAGATGATTACACTGAAGAACAATCAGTTGTTATTCAAGTGAATTCCAAGGCAAAATATTTGTTGTACAATGCTATCAGCGAGGAAGATTACGAAAAGATATCAAGTTGTGAAACTGCAAAGGAAATGTGGGATAAGTTAGAGGTCACATATGAAGAAAACAACAAAGTGAAAGAGATAAGGATCAATCTCCTAGTTCGAGATTATGAATTATTTCAAATGAAGGATGGAGAATCGGTGGAAGAAATATTTTCTAGGTTCAGCAAAATCCTTGGAGACATGAAATCCTTTGGTAGACCAATCAAAAGTGGAGAACAAGTCAAACAAATTCTGAGAAGTCTTCCCACAATTTGGCAACCTAAGTCATTGCTTTGGAATGTCAAGATCTTGACAAAATATCCTATGATGAACTTAGAGGTGATCTAATTGCGTTTGAGAAAACACACTTAGACATGCAAGTTCAGCAAGAAAAAAAGAAGACAGTTGCATTCAAAGCAACCGTGGCTAAATTAGAAAATGAAGAAGAAGAAGGAGGAGAACAAGATGATAATATAGCTATGCTCTCCAAAGTTGTAACAAGCATGATGAGGAAAAACAAAAAATAGTAGAAGAGGTAAATCAAATTTCATAAAAGGAAAGATGAATAATGAAAATGACAAAAATTATGGAAGATGCTACGAGTGTGAAAAACATGGACACATTCAAACCAAATGCCCTGAACTGAAAAAGAAACTAAGCGAGAGTTTTCAAAAAAAGAAATTTTTTGGAGCTTGGAGTGATAAAGAAGAATCTGATCACGAGGGAATTGCCAACATGTGTTTCATGGCCATCAAAGAAGATATCGATAAAGACTCAAGTGAACTTGGTCTCATAGCAGATGAAGGAACAAGTGAGGTACGTCTTCCTACATGTCCTAACTATCATGAACTCCAAGAATTAATTGATATTGCTCTTACAGATATTGAGAAAGTTCTGAATGAACTTCAAAAAATCCAAAGAGGAAAGAAAAACCGGGCTCTGAAATTGGAAGTGTGTGAAATTGAGAGAGATATTCTTCAAGATGAAGTTAATGAACTTCAACTGAATGGATTGCGAAAATCCATCAGTCATAGTTTAGTTAGATCAAATCAGTTTCCTTCTTATAACTCTCCGACTAGAACTAGAAATCTCTTTGCATGCACTTATTTTGGCCAAAATGGTGACAATACTAACCACTGCAGGCTTAGAATCAGAGGAGAAAAAGTCTCTGAAAATTCTAATAACCCTTTCTGTTTTAATTGTGGAAAACTTGGTCATACCTCTAATCATTGCATGTTTAAGAACAATAGGAGATGGGTCTGGCAACCCAAGCCCTCTAGTCAAGCTAATACTCAGAACACCAACCATTCAGGACCCAAGCATGCTTGGATACCTAAAAGCAAGTAATCTGTTTTTGTAGGAACACCGCAAGAAGAATCGAAAAGGGAAATAGTACCTTGATAGCGCGTGTTCCAGACATATGATTGGTAACAAACAAATGTTCAAAACTATCACAAAACTAGATGGAGGAAAAATCACTTTTGGAGACAAATCAAAAGGAAATGTAATTGGAGTTGGAAGAGTTCCTCTTAGCTCAACATGTGATGTAGACGAAATATACTTGGTTGATGAACTTGGCTACAACCTTCTCAGTATCAGTCAACTATGTGACAATGACTATGAGGTTAGTTTTAAAAAGCATGGTTGGTTTATTAAAGAAGAATCAGGTAAGGTTATTCCTTTTGGAAATAGAGACAGGAATGTCTATACCATCAGTAACCTAGATAGTCTTGGTAATCAAATTTGTCTAGCCTCTATGAATGATGATCCTTGTGTATGGCATAGAAAACTTGGTCATGTCAGCATGCATACTATTCATAAACTTTCCAAAAATGATCTTTTCATTGGTCTTCCAATACTAGATTTTTCAAAAGATTAAATATGTGATGCATGTCAACTAGGAAAATAAACCAGGTCCTCTTTTAAAGATAAAAACATTGTTTCTACTGCAAAACCTCTTTAACTCCTGCATATGGACCTTTATGGTCCAACTAGAACTGCTAGCGTAGGTGGTAGAAAAGATGCCTTTGTTATAGTAGATGATTTTTCTCGATTTACCTGGGTTATCTTTCAAAGTTATAAAGATGAGGCATTAAGGAACTTTGAAGTCTTCTGCAAGAAGGTGCAGCGGGAAAAAGGTCACTACATATCTTCCATAAGAAGTGATCATGGAGGAGAATTTGAAAGCAAAGCATTTGAGAACTTCTGCAATGATCAAGGGATCTCTCATAATTTTTTATCTCCAAGATCACCGCAACAAAATGGAGTGGTAGAACGCAAAAATAGAACCTTGCAAGACATGGCAAGAACTATGATTGTGAAAAATTCACTTCCACACCATATCCGGGAAGAAGCTGTAAGCACATCATGTCACATCATCAACAGATGCTTAATTCAACCTATTCTCAAGAAGACTCCATATGAACTATGGTGAGGTAAAAGACCCAACATCAGTTATTTTTATCCTTTTGACTGCAAATACTTCATTCACAATAATGGAAAAAACAATCTTGGTATGTTTGATCCCAAAAGTGATAAAGTTAGTTTTCTTGGATACTCTCCCTCTAGTAGAGCATATAGAGTTTTTAATAAGCGTACTCTTTCTATTGAAGAATCCATACATGTTATTTTTGTGGACACTAACCCTCGCTTAAGGAATGAAAAACTTCTTGAAGATAAGGAAATTTCCATAGTTCCAAAGTCTACCAATACAGGTGAAAACACTCATGATGAGGTGACTGATCAGCAAGATCAGTCGACTAACAGTCCTATAGACAATCAGGAACCTCCTACAATTGATCAGTCAAATCCTGTTGAAAAGGAGCCAGTATCAGTTGTTCCAAATGAATGGAAAAGTGAGCCTGGATATCCACATACGTACATCATTAAAAACCCTCATGAAGGAATGAAAACTGGAAGATCACTAAAGCAGACATCAAATATTGCTCTCATATCCCAGTTCGAACCAAAAAAAGTAGATGAGGCCCTTGGGGACAAAAGCTGGATAACTGCAATGAAGGAAAAAAGTTGATCAATTTGAGAAAAATAAGGTATGGGAACTCATTCCTAAACCACCAAATGCATCCATTGTTGGAACAAAATGGGTGTACAGAAATAAGTTGAATGAATCTGGACAAGTAGTATGAAATAAAGCTAGACTAGTTGCTCAAGGCTATTCACAACAAGAAGGAATTGATTACGAGGAGACCTTCGCCCATGTTGCCAGGTTATAATCTATTCGCATTTTATTAGCCTATGTTACTCACAAATATTTCAGACTATTTCAAATGGATATGAAAAGTGCTTTCTTAAATGGGTTCATCTCTGAGGAAGTATTTGTTAAGCAACCTCCAAGATTTGTAAATGAATCCTTTCCAAATCATATCTACAAACTGTCCAAAAACCTGTAGAGTCCAAAGCAAGCTCCTAAAGCTTGGTATGAAAGGCTGAGCTCATTCTTAGTCGAACATGGGTTTGACATAGGTAATATTGATACTACTCTATTTATCAAACGATCGTCTTAAGGTAATTTAATTGTACAAATCTACGTAGATGATATTATTTTTGGCAGCACTAATCCTGTTTTATGCAAGGACTTTTCGAACATCATGAAAGGAGAATTTGAAATGAGTATGATGGGAGAATTAACTTTCTTCCTTGGGCTTCAAATCAAGAAAGTACAGAAAGGGATTTTTATTAGTCAAACAAAGTACACAATAGAGCTCGTCAAAAAATTTGGCATGTCTAATGCAAAGGCCATAGGGACGTGTATGAGTCCGTTAACTACCTTGGATGAAGATAAAGATGGTAAGAGTGTCGATGAAATAATATATCGATGTATGATTGGTTCTCTACTCTATCTTACAGCTAGTCGACCAGATATTATGTTCAGTGTTTGCAAATGTGCAAGATACCAGTCAGCTCCCAAAGAGTCCCACTTGACTGTTGTTAAACGTATTATCAAATATTTGATATAGACAGTTGACTATGGATTATGGTATGAAAGTTTAGATATCTTTGATCTCAAAGGTTTTTCAAATGCAGATTTTGCAGGAGATAAAATTGACAGAAAAAGCACGAGTGAAACGTGCCAATTACTTGGAAAATCTCTTATATCCTGGCACAACAAGAAATAAAGCTGTGTAGCCCTATCTACTACTGAAGCGGAATATTTGGCTATAGGCAACTGCTGCACACAAGTCCTATGAATTATGCATCAACTATTAGATTATAATTTATGCCTTAACTGCGTTCCTATTATGTGTGATAACACTAGTGCTATTTGTTAATCAAAAACTTTTGTGCATCATTCTAGGACTAAGCATATTAAGATTAAGCATCATTTTATACGTGATCATGTTGCTTAGATGATATTGTGTTAGAATTTGTCAATACTGAAAATCAGTTAGTGGATATGTTTACAAAACCATTGCTAGAAGAAAGATTCTGTTTCCTTTATAACAAAATTGGTATTTGTACAATTCCCGTATAACTGTGCTAAGTGTTTTCTATAATTGTCTAAGTTTATAATTTTTTTCATAAATATTCTTCGTAATTTTCGCCCAAAAAACCTTTTAGTACTTGATTAGTCTGTACATGCTTTAATTGTGAACTGACGGCGGGCTTGCAGAAGGCAACTTTTCAGTTGCTCTTCACACGTCTCTCCTAGAATCGAGGTGTCCATTCAAACTCCTTATTAACCCTTTCCCCTCGATCATATCTCCCATTCTCTCAAAGAAACTCAGTCTCTATCTCTCTGTTCTCTTTTGCTCATGACCAAAACCAAGCCCTCTCATTCCTCCTCCATGCCCAGAAGAAGCCATCACTTCAAGAAAAACTATCAAACCGATGATCTTGTTGATATAGAATTCTCAAAAAGCACAGACCATCTATTGACCGAGGATGATTCCAGTAAATCTCAAGAAGATATTCTCATCTCCCAAAAGAAGGCGGAAAAACATCCAACGACGTCCATCCCTAAACAATCTTCTCAGAAAAGAGGAAAAACTGAAAGTATGAGTTTGGCCTTGAAGACGAGATGAATTACTATGGCCCCGAAGAGAAGGCTAGGTTTGTTGCTTTCAAAGGAAAGTCGATTGCTTTTGGTTGCCCTGTAAGTTTGAAATCTATGCAAAACTCTCAATGCGATGTTATCTCTGTGTTTGAAACTCAGAAACTTGTCTCTATTTGCTACTATTGGTGATACTATCTATGAAGAGCTTGTGTGTATATTTTATGCAAATCTGTTTGTGAATGATAAAGATGATCTAGAATCTATGGTTTTAGGAACTCGTATTATTCTTGACGCTTATTAGTTTGAGAAATTCTTTGCAACAAAGTTTGTTGGGTATAGTCTATTTGTGCCACATTCTTGGCCAGATAATTTTGAAGTGTCGTTTGTGGAAGCCAAAAGTGTATTGTCAGAAAACCCCCCTGATATTGGTCCAAAAAGTTTGAAATTTGAACATCGTGTACTCTCCCACATTATTACTGCCACCTTGCTACCCCGTACTGGTTCACTTAGTACTCTATCTCTCAGAGATGTGTTTGTTTTATATTGTTTGGTAAATGGGAAGGCCATTAATTAGTTTGCCTGGGTACGTAAGTACATGCTTGAAAGCATCACTGATGTTTCATCTTCTGCGAACAGTTTGCCTATGGTCTACTAATCTCTCACATCTTGAAAGTTATGAAAGTTTATCTATCTCTCTATGCTTCTAAAACCATCTCCAGCACATATGACAAGACTGCCTTTGCCATAATAGGATATACCTTGATTGAGGGAATGTGGCTTAAGAAATACAAAGCACCTGAATTCATCCCTCATCAGAGCACTGGAGGGATTAAATCTGAAGCCATCAAATCCTCTTCCTTAGATCAATTGCTACTAATGCAGCAAAATATTAAAGGTATCAAAGAATTGCTAACCTCTATGCAGGAACATGTGGACAAGATCAGGGCAGTAACCAAGGAAACTGAAGGAGATGTTGCTAGGCAAAGGATCTCTCCAAGCCACAAAGAGGCAAGGAATCAGGGCTATGCAGGATCTAACTGAGGAGCTGACCAAAGTCACCAAAGATATTGATGCCTCCTATGACAATTTCTGTACCAAAGTGATCAACACCCCGAAGTATTTCCTTGGAAGGAATTAACTGTCTGGGATGTTTAGTCAATTTTTTTATATTGTTTTATGTGGTGGATGTTAAAACTATTTTTTTTTGTTGGGTCTGGATGGGCATGTCAGTCGACTATGCCCAGTATAACTGCTAATTGTATATATTTTTCCCCTACTTAACTAGTACTATTATTAGCTATTGTTCTTCTTGCTCTTTTTGATTGACATCAAAGGGAGAGAAGAAACAAAGAGTACAAAGATAGGGGGAGAAACAAACAAGGAAGACAAGGAAGAGCTTCAAGATAGGGGGAGATAAAAAGTACACTCGTGAAATGGAAGTACCCCCTAAATTAGTCGAATTCTTTTTAGATTATTGTGTTCATCAAAAAGGGGGAGATTTTTAAGTTTAGAATTTTAATAATGTTCAATAATCTAAAGAAGCCTTGACTAATGACATCTCATTGTGTGTAGATTTGGAGAGCAACGACGTTGATGAAAGGAAAGAAGATCATACTCAACGGCAATGTATTTTGAACTTTACTTCACATGGAAAAAGAATCAATCAATCAAAAAATAATGAAGGAAAGTCAATCAATTAGTCTTGTCAAAGACCCCCAAGCGCGCAAGAACGGAAAGAGAGCTAATCACGGCTAGAAAACAAATCTAGAACAATCTACGGAAGCGTTAATCAAAGAGAAATGGAGGAAGAAATTCGTCAAGATTAAGGATGAATCTAGGTACCCTTTTAAGCTAGATTCATGAGGATACCATTGGGTCTCACTGTTAGATGTCTATGTCTTACAAGGAAAGGTCTCCAATAATTACTTCCATACAATCCGAGAAGACAAGGAAACAGAAGACTCATCGAGATATAAAGGTAGAAGTAGAAGGACATCCAAAGGCACGCAACTACATCTTCTGTTTCTACACCTTTCTAGTTCTTTGTACAAATACTGTATTCTTGAGTCTACAAGTATCGTAAAAGATAAGAAGAGTTAGAAAACAAAATGAGAGTTATGTCAACATTAAAAAGAAACATTGTTGTTGTATATCGTTGGTGGTGGACGTACTAAAGCCATCACTGTTGTAAACTCTTACTAAATATCTAAGAGAACCCTTGTGACCTAAGGGAATTGGACGTAGGTACCACACCGTTATTGAACCCGTATAACAATTGTTGTGTCTCATTTACTCTTTTGTCTGCTCAGTCTATTTCTACTGTGATCAATCATTGTGTAAAGTTTAGTCGATTAATTTCCTACATAGTCAACTAAGGTTTCTAAATCGGTTACAATTCACACCCCCCCCCCCCTCCCCCTATACTTTCAGTTTTTTGATCACTTTGATGTTGAGAAAGACAATGTTTGATGTCTTTAATTTCTTTGTAAATATTCCATGAGTATATGGAACTTTCGATATGCATTGATCTCTTTGTAAATATCGAGATGATTTATAGCCACAAAAAACCTGTGGCATATTGTAGATAAATAAGTTTTAAGAAATTTTAATTCTTAAACTTCATACCGAAACAAACACCGTCACATAAATTTGGATTGGAGTAACATTTTAATATAGTAAGAGATTTCATGAGTTACTAACTAAGTTATACAATTTATATTCACGTTGAAAGACCAAGCCATTATGTATATTCAATGTATGCTCGCATTGAAAGGAAAAGCCGTCAAATTAGAAAGTTGTAACCTTTATGTATCCTGGTCAGACATAGGTGGAGCCAGAATTTGAATTTCTATGACTTCTAAATTTTATAATAGCAATATTAGGTTTTAGTAACTGAGTTCTAGATTTTATTTTTATACATTAAATTTTTTAATACATAAATAGAGTTCAGACTAAACCCAGTAGGTTCGAACTTGGTCCGCTTCCAACTCCGCCCTTGTGGCCAGAGAAGCTACACATATAATGCGGTTTTCAATAACAGAAAACTAGCAACCTATCTAGTTAAGCTACAAATCTATTAAGATGGTCGATTACTTATTCAGTCCAATTCTACTTTCTCTTGTCCTTGTAATCACGTTTAAGTATTTACATTCAAAAATATCAAGATTATCACTTCCTCCAGGTCCATTTCCATGGCCATTGGTCGGGAACCTTTTCCAAGTGGGTAAAAGACGTCCTTATGCTACTCTAGCAAAGCTAGCTCGAGGACATGGTCCTGATCTCGTGTCCATAAGATTTGGCACACGACTCGTGGTCGTGGCCTCTTGCCCTGCCGCTGCTGCTGCGGTTTTTAAAACCCATGATCGGATTCTTTCTGGCCGTTTTGTTTCTCGTGCTATCCAAGTCAAGGTGTCAAAGTTCACAATGTGTCAACTGCATTTCTTGAAGAGTGTGATGATAATTGGAAAAGGGTCCGAACCATATATAAGGGAGCACTTTTCTCTACAAAGGCTCTGGAATGGCATGTAACTTTGAGGGAAAATAAAGTCATGGAAATGATACAACATTTGGCTAAAACACAAGGCCAAGTGATTAAGATCAAGGAAGTGATTTTCGTGACCATGTTAAACATATTGGGTAATATGCTCCTTTCAATGGATTTAATTGATTTTGAGGGGAAGGGAGTGGGTGAAGAAATGATGAAGAACCTGCGGAGATTCACGGAGACGGGTGCTACCCCTGGAGTTAGCAGATTTATATCCTATATTGGGTGTTTTCACTTGGAATCTTCAAGGAACATATAAGAAATCATGGATTTATTCCTTTGTTTGGGCTGGCATTATTCAGGACCGAAGAAAAAGAAGTAGTCAACTTCCTTCGGATGCTATAGATTTTGCAGATGCTTTGGTTAAAAATAGTTTCAGTGATAAGCATATCAATGCATTGCTTATGGTACGTCATTTGTCTTTTTCACTCTTTTCACATATTTGTACGGAATAAGAAACAGAAAATTTCAATAATTGTGCATCAAAGACTTGGTCATCAAGTATTATTTTCATTTCCTTTTGTAGGAACTGCTTGGAGCTGGCACAGAAACTACAATTGTTACGAGTGAATGGATGCTAGCTAGTAGAGCTCTTGAAAAATGAACAAGCGTTACATAAACTCCAGGGTGAAATTTCAAAAGTAGTCGGAGATAAGAACGTCATAAAGGAATGGGACTTGTCAAACTTACCATACCTGGAAGCTTGTTTTAAGGAGACACTGAGATTGCATCCTTCTGGACCACTGTTACTTCCTCACCGTGCCGTGGAAACATGTGAAGTCATGGGTTACAGAATTCCCAAAGACACTCAATATGTGGGCAATTGCAAGGGATCCTAAGATTTGCGACGATCCTTCGATCTTCAATCCCGAGAGATTTATAAACTCTAAAATGGACTACGAAGGGCGAGATTTTGAGTGTATCCCATTTGGTTCCGGAAGAAGAATGTGTGCTGGAGAACCTTTGGCTTCAAGGTTTGTTCCTTTTGTTGTTGTTTCTTTGATCCATAAGTTTAACTGGTTTCTACCAGATGATATGAATCCAGCTCTGATTGACATGGATGAGATCTTGGATTTCATAATATCTAAGAAAAATCCAATTCTTGTCATTCCTAAATTGCGGAAACGAGCAGAAGAGTGAGAGGCAGAAGCCGTTGATCTGTGGAAACACCATTATATGTGTATGATTGTACCAGATGCTTGTTCATGTTGTTTATTTACTGTTTCATATTTTAGTACAGATTAGGTCAATTGTCCCTGAGAATGAACTCCATGCATTTCGGAATAATTCGACTCCCTGTAACTATAAAAACTACGCACTCTTTTGTTGGTTCTAGTATATATCTTTTGTGAAGAACGAAATTTCAATGTCTTCAGAATCAAACATGAGACATCTATCATATAACTTTATACATGACCTTAGGATTATAAACTTAATCAATTTCACAAATAATTAATGATAATGAGGTAACTGTCTAGTGAACATACCTTCGAAACATCCAACATGGATGCTAATATGCTTTCACAACTTTGAGGAAACTTGAGTTTTCTTCCTTCACCCTCTTATCTTTCAAATATCATAGATGGAGAACTACATCCTTTCTCGAGTAGAGAGAGTATCAGCTTTCCTGCAAAACAGTCCCTTTTAGATCTTATGTTCAACTAGTAGGTCTGACTGTTGAGCGGAATACAAGTAAGCTTCTAAATTACTGAGTATACATAGAGCTGGGTCGGAGATTCTGAGTCTAGCAAAACCAGGTTTTGCTACAGTTAAGATCAATCACAGGCATATGGAGTAGAGGAAAATTATTATTCCCTCAGTTTCAATTTAGATAAAATACTTTCCTTATTAGTCCGTTTCAAGAAGAATGACACATTTTTACAATTGGAAATAATTCAACTTTAAACTCTTCATTTTACCTATTTTACCCTTAATGAGAAACTTTTATAACCACACAAATGTCATGGCTCTACAAAACTTTTACCCATTAAACTTTTAAGACCGCAAGCGAAAATTTTGGGAGTATCGATTGTCACGTGCCGGTGTAGGAGTTGATTGTGATTATTACCCTTAATTGAGACGAGATGATTGATAGAAAAGGATGATGTCGATCTACACAACATTGTGGTAAAACGGC